>NC_051155.1:201496312-201662413 GCF_013339745.2 Dermacentor silvarum
AAGTACCAAGTAGGGCACACATTACCTCGAAAGAGCCAGCGAGTCGTAGCTGAAAAGACACGAGGGAGACACAGCCTGTCTCCTCCGCCTCTGGTTCACTTTGACTTGAGTGTCGGCCGATGTCTCATATGGTTCGTGTAGAGGTAGCCGTCTAAGAACAAAGCAGCATAGGCGGAGGACTGAATTCCAAGAATCTGCCCAGAGATCTAACCTCGTAAAAGGTTATCCTAACAATACACAACAAGAAAAGGATGACAAGAACCAATATTTGTGCTATGAAGCGATAACAATGTTCGAGCACGTGTGAGCTGTGGGTATTGCCATCTTTTTGTTAGGACTTGCGGAACATAATGAAGGGAGCTCTGATGTACAGTCCCGATCGAAAGCTTGGGGACCAAAAGTGCCGCGACTTTTAATGTTTGTTTCGCAACCTGGGCATTCCGGCTGAAATCGAGGGCACAAGCGTACGCGCGCGTGTTTGGCCAATACAACGTAATAAACCAATTCCAGGTCACGGAGCTGCACTTGAATATATTTCAATTTTCTTGCTGGTTCCGTGGTCCCCGAAACGTTTGATCGCGACTATACATATTAAAATTTTTGAAATAAAGAATGCCCTACGACAATTAGTGGTCAACGGCCAATTCGCGTAAGTACATGCATTGCAATGCTATTTGCGGGGCCGGAACAGGACACACGAAGAGTTTATGCTACCTAAAATCGTGTTTAAGACCTCCAGTCACGGTTCATACATTTGTGCACACTGCTTAGTGTTGCCATCAAATGGCAAGGAATAAGCGATGGCCACAAGCTTAAGGAAATGGAACACTGTTGCACAAAATTGCGCCATTTTAACTGAGAAAGGAGTATCATTGCACGCGACTGTCACTGAAAGAACTGCCATGTTTGACAGTGCCATGTTTGACAGGATGTCAAACATGCCACGATTCGTTCGAAATGGCGGAGTAATTTTTCCACTCTCGCAATTCTTGCAGTAAATAACCTGTGCATGCGTATTTTTTTCAGATCCAATACTTCACAAAAGCAGTGTGACATATCACAATGAACAAATATTGAACACGACTTGTAACATTCAAATAGAAAGCGGGGTAGACCCGTTCCAGATTTTTGTTTACTTGTCTAGCAGGTGAAAAGACCCTTAGCAACGGTAGGCGGCTCCCTGGGAGTATGTTAACTGGTCTAATGGGTGTTTCTAGCGAGTGAATAAAAGACAATGATGTGCGTCAATTGCACCATCGCTTGCACGGGAGACTTCAGCTAACCCTGGCAAGAGCTCGTGTAAAACCGCGCCCAATGATCCAGCGTGTTATGCGGCAGGCAGCATCCACGAGATGCTAATTAGGTGCGGAGCTAAAAGCTGAATTCACCTTGGATGAAAGGATACACTTACCTACGTAGCAGTAGCTCTGGTTGACGAGAGACGTGCGGCTATACCTGTAGTTCAGGTAGCTGATTTGGTTCAGAAGCTGGAACAATAATTCGCAAGTCGGGGACAAGCACAACGGTAGCGAAAAGTCGGTTTCATTACTAATTTCCCATTTATGCCTTGAGCGCTTTATAAAGACATCTAAAAAAAATTCGCACGAATGGAAATGCAAGGCATCTTGTAGTACTCCGACAGTAGTACTCCGATTTTATTAGAGATATTTTGGGCTGACTCAACGGTAAAATAAAACATTGAAGTATTAACGCGTAAAAAAAAAATGCTGGCTCTCCCGTAATCAAGAGTACATGTAAGCATGAAATGGCTACCGGCAAAGCAGATTGGTTGGAGATGATACTAGCCACAATCTTAAAAATGGGTATAGTGCATGTTTGCAAGGGCACCCCACACCACACAACCATCCGCGGCTCGCCGGACGCGGTCTGCTTGGTCACGCCGCTTGGCGCCATCTGGAAGGGTGTGCAGCAAAACCCGCATTGCGGAACTCGCAGACCGCGGCGTTCAAAAGAGCACAGGCAACCCTGCCTCAGCGCCAAATGATAACAATCAAGTGTATGGTGCCCTGTATACGCTTTTTGAACGCTGCTATAGCAAATGACCAATAAAACTTCACCGTACTAGAAGTTACAGCTTGAATGACATTGTGAACAAACATTAGGAAGAACTCTGAAGAAATATTTTTTTTCACCTTGTTTGAGCCGTAACTAGCGTATGTAATGCGATTGGGGGTGAGATACCGCATTAGCTTATCTTTTGACTGGTTGCCCGGATGTTCTCACTTTTGGCTCAAGGTCCCTTGAAGGTCCCGGCAACGGGAGTTAAAAGCATTTCATGCTTAATATGGGGTTCGGTGGCCCGAACTTCCAAATGCTATTGATATAGTATGACAACAAGTGTGCCGTGTAGTTGGAGGGATCCATGCTCGGTCTAATCACAGTGGGTTATTGGCGATGTTACTGCACGTGAAAGAAGCTGCAAAATGCATGCCATCTTCAAAGAGAGCTTGAAACAAGACGCGAAGTTTCAGGGCACATGCGAATCTCTGCGTAACCCACCCCCTCAAAAAAAAAAAAAAAAAAAAAAGAACCGCCGAGCACTCGGCGGATATGGGAAGCTACGTCGGGTCGATTGCCCATGCAATGTATAAACTCCCTCGAAAAACGCACAAAAGATTCTCACATAGGGGTTATTCGAGCCGTGTAGTCATTGCGTGACCAGGCAATGCCTTTTTTGTGCCATGTCAGTCTAGCCCTTTGTACAGATGGTAATTGATATTGCCGCATGGGGACTTTTATAGTGTGCAAACACTGATGCTCCGTAGCACCAAGATGCTTAGAACACTTGAATATTTTCTTTAAGGGTAACGGAATTATGGCCATCAATCCGCGAGTTAATGCACTGAGACATTGACAGGCTGTTGGGAATTTTGTGCCGAATGCAATAGCATTTCGACTCGGCTGGGCGTTGGGATGGGAAAGAATGTACGAGAACCAGCGGAACTAAAAGTCTGTTTCGCATGGTATAATCCAAACTACATAGACAATATTACCAGATGAGAGAGCAAACCGCTAATGCGCTTTAGATCTTTGAGTTACGTCAAGGCGGTAAGGCCCACCATTGACATTGCACTTACAGCATCCCGAGAATTGCGCTGGTTGTATCCGTCGAGAAGCGTGACGCTGCTGTCGACGGCTCCGACTCCACAGAGAGAGTCACCGGCGGCGGCAAGCGAGAGGGACACGTTTGAACCAGGAAGAGCCTTCTTTGCGTCAAATGCCAGTGACACCTGACAGGAAAAACATAATTACACGACTCAATCATTCAGATGTATTTATTAGTTGGTACATGGCACTCTTCGCAACTTTTGTTTTAGTACTTATGAAAATGTGTGCCAAGGACTCAAGACGTATAATTGTGAACCTTGAAACAGTCGGTATAGCGGCTGAAACATTTCCTTAAGGGTACTTTGCCGTAGTTGGGGTAATTAATCGCACAAAGGTGTGTAGCTATAACGTTAACAACTTACGTTGTTCTCCAGGCACTTCTGGACGCTGAACTCCGCCGAGTCAGAAACGACTTCCACAGGTTTGCCATTGGCGTCCCTGTGCACGTAGTACACAAGCAGTTGAACCTTGGGGCTCGCGTCTGGAGGCAGTGTGGATTGGAATTGGAAGCTGCCCACTGAGCGTGTGGTTCCTGGTTCAGTAATCTCTGGACTAGAGCTACCAGAAGGAGCGTCACTGTTCCTGATCAAGTTATTGTCCGATTGATCCATAGTGAGGTCGGCTTCAGTAAAGCGCTTGGTGAAGTTGCGAGTTTCCAGAATGCGTCCGGCCGAATTCAGCTGCATTCAGAGAAAACATGAAAAAGCACAGGTTAAAGGAACAGATTTAGAGCTCACCACCAGTTCATGAAACGCGCGTACTAGCAACACATGCACGCATAGAGAATAAGTATACGAACATACACTCGTCAACGCCATAAATTAGTTTGTAGGGTGACGTCTTAAAGTTGCGACAGCTCCTTGAATGCATTCAATTGTGGAATACAAAAACAGCAAACATTTCATGCGGGTCTGAACTCATTTACGCAGGTACTTTTGGAAGAATAGCATAGGGAGAAAACTGCTTACCGTTAGGAAGAGCTGGTAGTCAACGTTGGCGTCGGCAGTCATAACGATGTCGCGCACGAAGCTGGCCTGACATGTGTACACGCTACCATCACCGCGGTCAATCCTAATGGAGCTCGCAGTGGGCGAGTAGAAAGGAACCAGGTTTTGCTGCGCCGTGGGCTTCTCGAGGGTGGGGCCATTCTTGATTACGATGCGTGGGAAATTGACAGCAATTGCCTAAAAACAAGAAATATTGCTATGAGACCGTCTCAGGCGATTACGTAAATACAGATGGAGTACTTTGAAACAAGTATACATATGGCAGGTTAAAACTAAACGTAACGCTGCTTTTTAATTGGTGAAAGGTAGACAGAATCCGGGGCAATGGCTTGAAATATTGAAGTGCTAAAGCAGTCTTAGTTCTAAGAAAGTATTCAGAAGTTAGCAATTTGCACGAGCTTTCTTCAGGGGACGCAGAACAGGCTGTTGCACAATACGATTATTCAGTACTCTGCTTCGCATACCTGGCGTTTAATATACTACAGATGCCATTGTAGCCTTACATACAGAACGAAAGTGTACAATTGTGGTACATTACTTTCAAGACCCTCTGCAAATATTGTGGTTGCTGGCAATGGATACGGGGAGGCGATTCCATTCTGATGACTGAATGGTAGTAGAATCGTAGAATCAAATACGATTGCTCGGGAATTTGCAAGCTCTAAATCTTGTATGCAGATTTATTTTCAGTGCATACGCGTCGGCTGAAGCATGTGCGTTTTACAGGCAGACTTTTATTTAGCCTCTTTGAAGTGAACGCAAAATTCGACGTGCTCCAGCTTTTTTTTTTTTTTTTTTTTTTTTTTTTTTTGTTGTTAGCAAGCGTCTTGAAAATGGGACGCACGTTGGTAACTAAATTACAGAAATAACTTGGTGAAGAGCTTTAACGGATTATTTAACCTCACTGCTACCTGTTTAGAAGGACCTGAAACTTTTTTTATCAATCATAGAATGGACTTACTATAAAAATAACGTCTCACGAATCTCATGCCACAAAAAGTTTTCGAATCCTTCAATTATAAGTGAAGTTATCGCAACAATACCCGGCTTTCCCCCTTTTATTTAGTTTCCGCTAGCGCGCTCGGTCAAGCCAGAGAGGTCAAAGCCCCGGCTACAAGTTGATTTCACGGCTCCGAAAGGGCGCGTCGCGGTGCCCCGTGGCTAGCAGCGGGGTACAACTGCGCTACGCAGCACGCCGATGCCCTCTCGTAAACCACGCACAGCTGAAGCAGCTACGCGCAGTGCAAAAATGAAATAAATCGATTCTGAGATCAGACACATCTTTCATACATTTAACATAAAATTTGCAATTATATATCACTGAGAATGCTCTCGCAATCACGAAATTAGCCAGTAGATTTGGTGGGCCAGCAGCTTTCAATGACTGCTTGATGGCATTGCGGAAGCGAGAGCAATCGCCGTTTGTGACACGAGATTGTAAATTGTCTGCCGCATGCAGTGCAGTAATATTCCGCTCACACGTTCACAGCAGCATCTACGACAGATCGGAAACGTTTTGGCACTATGTTCAAAAAGTGCTTAAGAGCCGACCCCCTTAAAAAACAGTAGAGACGGAGAGATGGCATTCTAGACAGACCTGAAGGATGACACCTGTGACCCTTTGGCTGAGAGGTGGAATGCTGAACTGGACAAGCCCCTCATCGTCCGATGTGTAGTTTCGGCAAGCGAGCACGTTGTCAGTCTCCCATGAGCGCCACTTGAATTTGTTGCGCTCCACAAACATGCACACTTGAATAAGCTCCTTGGGGCGTGGAGTTCCGTCAAGCTCTTGCACATAAAGCTGCAGAAGCAAAGAAAGTAAAAAAAAAAAAAAACATGAAGGGCTGGTTGAAAGTTGCTATTGCAAGTTAATTTGCATTCAACGTAGGTATTGGGAGGAGACTTGTTACGGCAGTGCTAATAACGACGTTCACAGATTGTGCTGTGTTGTATAATACGAGTTAGAAGCTTTATGTAAGTAAGTTACCAGAACACGTGCTTTATGACATCACGGGCTGTTTCAAAAGAAAGCGAATCGAAAAAACATATGTAGAAGTGTATGAACGACTCGAGAGTAAAAGGTCGATGCTCGCTTCGAGTGAATGGCGTTTCAGGGTAGAGTTGGGCAGTGGTTCAAGCAAGGGCGACAAACATTGCGAGCTAAAGAAATTTGCTTTTGTTGCTGTATGAAATCATTAAGTATGTATAATAAGCACGATAGAGAAAGAAGCGGGCTAGCCTTTGTCTAGCAGGAGGAGCGCGACGCCAGCGCCCTTAAGCAGGAGAGAAAAAAACGGGAAAGAGGCAGGTACGCCACAACACATCACACGGAGATATGTGTTGTGGTAACTGCAAGTGATAACCGTCAGTGATAACCCTTCAGCGATAACCACAAGCGCACAACGCAATGCCACAAACCTTCGCTATAGAAACGAGGACATTCACAGAAAAGGCGCAGTTATTTCCCTTAGGTAAGAATTCCAGCGTAAGAAATTAAAGCGAACGGCGTTGGCCTTAAAGGTGTGGTAAAGGCACTGGAGATGGTTCTCCAACACAAGGCTAACTGTTTTGAGTTAGCCAATGCTACGCTGTGCGCGAGCGAGCAAACGTCGTCGCAGTAAATTGGCCTGCGTAAGCACAAAATATTGTTACGTGGAGCTGTTGCCCAAGGCTATTTACAATTATTTACAGGGAAGCTAACGGAGGCCAAAATGGCGACGCTAAATCAAGCGGGAACACGTCTTCCTTCTCAGTGCAGCCAAACTGTGGCGGCTGTTCCGCATCAATATAGCACTAACGTGGGGGATTGCGGAGCCACAGCTATTTATGTCAAAAGTAGGGAATCAAGAAATGACTACAGATATATGTGTGCATTTCTTTATAGTTTCTCGGGAACTACGATATTGTTCTGTTGGCGTACGTAAAAGAATTTGCTTCTCAAGATCCTAGATTTATGCGCGCAAGGCAATACCATAGAGTATTCTGCCATTGCGTTACCGATGTACCATTACAGCCTGCCGGTGTCTGCGTAGTTAGAAGTAAACCATAATGGTAGAACAGTGGGCTATGTTAGAATAATCCTGACGTCACAAATCAAGTAAATTTTACAAAAGAGCGAATGAAGGGTAATAACGTGAGCGCTTAGCTGAATTGGTAGAGGAGTCTACGACATTCGAACATACATTTTTGTCAGATTACCAACTGTCACTCAACCTCGCGCAAAGGTTCAGCAACACACGCCGAAAACGCAGCTTACCTTTCTCTTGTTGAGGAGATTGAGTTTGAACGTGTTGTCGTTACTAGTGTACTGGGCGTTGGTGTCGTACTTTTGTCCAAAGTTCAGCCTAAGCCGTGTGGTACCTCGGCTGTGCAGCTCGGTGGCAGATTGAGAGACACCTGCAAGCAAATATATTTCAGCATATATCGAAAGCCCATGAGCAACGGTAATATGTGAAAACAATAATGAATTCATTGTTACAAGAGGATATACGCGTTAAGTTATTGCCAGCGGAACTGTACCAAATGGGAAGATATTGTACAGGCTGTGCCTTGGAGAGTCACATAAGAACCAATCAGTGCGTCTAAATCCAGCTAGTATAGCCTACCTGTGCCATCTTCGATGACTTTGGCGGTAACGTTTATTGATGGGTATGTCGGGTACGTGTAGTTCACGGTGTTGAGCAGCGACACGTTGAATGCATAGTCGTAACAACCGTTGATCTGCAAGCAATAAAGAAGGTTAAATGTGAGCTTAGCGACTTTCCGGAGGGATGAGTACTATAGTGCGAATAGCAGAGGACTAATTTAGCAAGTGGAGCAGTGATACAAACGTAAACCCATTGTATTTAACAGATGGAGATTGTCTGCCATGTACATTTTCCGTGGTAGCAGCGCACAAAAAAATAGGTGGAAAAGAAAAGGCTATATTTGCTTCGATAACGAGTGAGTAGACTAAGGGCTGATCTTTTGGCTACAGCTATATTTTGTGAATAAATAAAATGACAATTTTCTTAGAAAAAAAAATGTTGCCGCATGTGCAGTAGTTCACGCTACTCCCAGTATTAGACGTACTCCACTTTAGAGAAAGGAAGGTAATGGTGCTTGATTTAAGAACATTGTTTAGCTGTCGTGAAATCCAAGAAAAAAAATGTCCGACGATTACGATACTCCCTAATGGGAAATTTGAGCGCAGCTGAATACGCCTTTTTATTTTTCATTTCGCGATATACCGCGGCAAATAATTTGAGACCATAATCAGCGCACCGACTGCCAGTGGGCCAGTGCCGTCAGTGCCATCGCAGAGGAAGAGGCAGTATGGGAACACCGGCATGATGAGCGGCATCGAAGCCAACTGAGGACGACAATGACCGTCAACGACCGCGCGAGCCGGGGCACGAGCGTGATCACGCTGCTACGCCGAAGGACGCAGCTGCTAAACCCAGCAACGGGTGCCTGAAAGCTACACTCCGAAAACGATTCCTTGCACCATCAGTGCACTTTGGAACACGGAATGTAAAGCTGTGTAGATTTTGCTCTCACGTTGTCATATTCATGTGACTGCCCTGTTGAAAAATTGCATTGTGGAAGTCCAATTCGCATGGTGTAATTTGCCGATAAATCAGATGTACGAGGTCAGACTTGGAGAATAACGTAAGAAAATTATGCGAAGCCAGTCTAGCAGCCACATTTCTTGTTCTAGCCAATATACGAATCCTTGCAACAGGAACAGGTAACAAAAATATCACTACCTCTGCTACACGAAGAATTACTGGCTTCTGGCGGAATGGGTAGTAGTAGTTGAACGGGGACGTGTATACTTGCACAGTTCCTTTCACATTTTCGCCGTAGGTGTACCTGAGAGGGGCGAAAAGAGAAAACACCGTAAAGTACGAACAATTGTGCTCTTGAAGTCAGCAACATAATACACAATTAACATACTGATAAGCACGTTGACAACGCTGGCGCGGCAAGATGCCCGCTGTGCAAGTCACAAGTTTTGGGTTACCAATGTAAAGGCAACGAGAGAGGTTTTAAAAACTCGCTAAGCTTCGACGTGGGAATTGATTTGAAGATAGTATTCGAATAGGTAGAATTATGTACAGAACGTTCAGCATTCCATGAAGCTGGAATACAGGACAAATGGGCTGCAAATAAAGTACTTAATGAAGGACTTTTGATGGGGCTTCAGCTATCATGGCTGCAAGCATGACTATGTTATAGCGATTGCGTAACAAATAGAGTTACTATTTATTACAAGGGAAATATTAAGATGCTGGCGACGTCAGGTCGGTGTACTGATAACAGACTTACTTTGCGCAGATAGTATAAAGGACCGTGGGATTCGTAACAACGTCATTAGCGTCAGGTGTGATGGTGACTGAAAACTTGGGCAGCACTGCAACAGAAGAAAAAAAAAAACTCGGTTGAATAGTTGCAAGAAAGAGTAGTTGAAAAGGTCTATTTGTTAGTTTTGCTATGTTTGTATACAGGACATAGAGCCATGACTTCTGCAAATAGATGTTTTATTGATTCATTCAATCAAGCGCACTTTTGACGCGCAGTTTAAGCAGTATGCCTTAAGGAAGGTCTAAAAGAAGCAAGGTTACAAAGCCGCTGTTAAATGGTATGAAGTGTGGAAGTGTTATGTAAACTGAACTCATAGGCCACGGATATATTACGAAATAGTCGCTTCAGGAACGAAATGCCTACTATCGAATAATAGTAATAAACCTGTATAACGTTATAGAATGCGGATTTACCGTAGTCCCGGACATTAAACGATGTGGATCCAGAGTTGGTGCCCACCGATACTGCAATGGTCCACGACCCTTCGTCGGTAATCGCGAGGAGATTGTAGGAACCTTGCAGGAGACCTAGAAGACACCAGAATGGCAGTACGAAAAAAAAAAAAAAAACTGCTATGCGGCCACACACACTTATGGCTACTTGCAGAACAACTTACCATCGGTGAAGTTCACAAACTGCTGTTGATGCAGAAGCTGACCGTACGGGTTCGTGATAGTAATGTTTGCCTGCGAGATGGTAAGCTGTATTGAACACACCGTCTGCATTTTTCTTAGAATAAAGAGATTTTTTTAAAATGAAAATTGTAGGCAGCATATAGCGCAATTCGGCTTATTCAGGTGGATTGCTTCCATTAGAAAGCTCAATTTTCTCGTAACGAATGAATACAAAATACAAGTTGTACAGTAATAGCAAAATTGCAATGTGTGCCGTTTTCTGTATACTTTCAGATGGAAACATGGGGCAAGACAGAAATTGAGAACGAAAGCAATTGTCAAGCACTGCGACAGAGTAAGCAGCAATGGTCTACCTACCAGTTGGTCAGTGACAGGCAGGAGGTTGTTGTCAAGTAGTAGTACACGGTAGTTGACTGTAAGACAAGAGTTAATCGAAGTTAAATGTGGAATGCCCGCGTCTTCCAAGAAAAAGAAACAGGTGATACTGAAGGATACAGTTGCAAGCCGAATATATCAGCGCGCATGTCGTTATTTCAGTTAATTTATTATAGTAGGCTCACTTTTTGCAAGCCTACGCCCACGTTTAAGTCAGTAAACGACACTACGTCAGTTTGAGGCAATCCGCCGGAATCACTTTCAAATGCTAAGTGTTTGCTAGAGGGCATGTGACGTCTACATCTTATGCGGTTAAGAGCAACAGTGAGTTAAAAGGAAACCAACAAAATAACCAACAACGCCGGGAGAGTACCGAATCGGTCTTAGGCGTGAGGAAAGTAGGCATGAGATTTTTTTTATGTGTATGGCGGGCTTTAACTATCCAGCCGAATGTAATACTATAGCAACAGTGCTCGATATTCACTTGCTACGCAAAGAAACTTGGCAGGAGAGTTGTTGAGCAGAAAACTTTCTGTACGAAGTTACGTGGCAAGAACGTCTGAATGGTAACAATGGCAAGCAACAGCGAGATTAAGAGCTCACTCAGCAGTAATGTCAAACTAAATAGCACAAAAGCAAAGCAGGCGTTACTGCAGGAGACTTAAATTTGACTGATGCCGCATACATACCTGTACTTCCTTGTCGATACAAGGGCTTGTCGGTCTGAACAATTACGTTAATGTTGTTGACATACTCAAGCTGAACAGAGGACCTGTTGTGAAACTGGTCACTTCCAAACTTCCCAGTAACATCCAGGTACATGTTGTAGTAATCGCTTGGATTCAAGTCGGGAACGTGGAACAGGAGTTCGGAGCCAGTGCCTGTAAAGCACAGAAGTGGGATGGAGTAATGTTTCAAACGCGGAAGGAAGCAGTGCGTTTATGTTTGCTCGAAGTGCCTGGATGAATGAACTGTTGAACCCAAGAGGGCCACGAAGCAAGACAAAAGCCACATGTATTTGCCGCATTTTCTGCGCTTTAAGGTCTGTGCTTTAAGCCGTAAAAGGAGTTTCTTAAAATGCAATTCTTGTTAACTGAGCTTGCCTGTCTTGTTTTTGGTACTTCCGATGTTCAACCCGAAATTAAATTTTGCCCGTATCTTCGTTAAGATATGAGGAATGTCGTTATCTACTTTACACTTCATCAAGTTGTCAAAACTAATTTCAAGTACCACTGGTGTCTGAACATTTTAAGACTTTCCAGGTTCTAAGTTTTCACGTTTATTGACATTTTATACGCCCTTGCTAGTTTTGGGCACTCTACAATTGATGTGGAGGAATATGAGCAATCAATGGTCAGCAATTATGGTAGTTCAATGATAAAAAAGTGGGGCATTAACGCCTACATTACTCATTGTCATGGTACAGAACAAAACTATGCAACTCACTATATTCTGATATCAAATATTATCAGCTTTAAACTATTTAAACAGCTAGAGTATAATGGCTCTAGTTGATATATTAAAAACAATGTATTAGACTAGCCACTCTAAGTAATATTTCGTAGCCAATGTGTCGTACGCGCGGTGGTTATAGGTGGAGAGTTTCAGACATTCTACACTTTAAAAGAGTAAGCAAAATATGCTGCTCTAGATATTATTCACAGAAGATAACACGGGAAGGCAGGGGGGGGGGGGGGGGGGTCACCGAAACAAAAACTTACGATAGAAAGTTGGCGGTAATTGCGAGAGAAATGCGTTAAGATTACGTCGTACCTGCTGAGATCCCGGATCTGTGATTTAAACCGTGTTCACCGCATTACAATGTGTTCAGTAGCACAGTCGAGGCACATCCTGCCTGTCCGAAGAGCGAAGAGCAACTGATGGTGAGCTAAGATAGATCAGTGAAGCGCTTAATCACAGGATCCGGCAGGGAAGCAGTTTGATGAATAGAAGCATGTGCACGTAGGCTTTGGCCTATATATATGCATACATACATATACATACATGCAGATTTATATACGGCATAATACAAATAAATGTTGGCTTTTACGCGTGCCAGAACCACAATCTGATTGCGAGGCGCGCCGTAGTGAGGACTCCGGATTAATTCTGACCACCTGGGGCTCGTTAACGTGCACCCAATGCTCGGTACACGGGTGGTTTTACGTTCACCCTCATCAAAATGCGGCCCGCGCGGCCAGGATTTGATCCTGAGACCTCGTGCTTAGCAGCATAACGCCAAAGGCACTAAGAAATCATGATGGATATATATACCACGTGACCGGCTTTCCACACCTGACACGTACACTTTTCCACTTTGACACTCCTAATGCTAACGCATTAACGAATTGCCCGGTCGGCTACACTACATAGGGGAAGGATTGAAGCTAAATGACACATCGTCATAGGTGACCTCACGGTCGATTTGAAAAACGATTGTTATGAACACCGATGAAAGGAATGGGCTGCACGGCGTCTGGAATCTTACCGCTTTGATCGACGGCATAGGTTTGGGTGGCCAAGATCGTGCTGTTCTGGTTGAGTCCCGAACGAGTGCCCCACAGTTCCACCACCAGTTCGCCGGCTGAAGCAGGATTTCGCACAAGGGCTGTGAGCTTGACATCAGCATTCGGTGTCAAGTATCCCGGCGCAGTCACGAGGTATTCACTGTCCCAGGAAGACGGAAACGTCACTCAAGAGAGATTGGTTTCGGTTGTTTTTACCGGCAGTGTACCTTAAGAACATGCTGCGAAGCATGTGCGTAACTGGAAACTACAAAGGAAGCATCAGGCAGGTGCTGGCAGGGAACAAATGAAGCTAAAAGCATCGGATGCTAGTGCCTTCATATATCACTTGCTTAAGCTAGCTTGAACTTTTCCTTAATCTGTAGAAAAATGTTCCCCACTGCACCAAAAAATATATCGCAGTTCTGTCAACTCCATTCATTAGAGCATCTAAACCAGGCAAATTTGTAACAAATTCACGTAAGCTGTAATTTAATATATCAGTGGTTACAAGGGCTTTGCAAAGTCCTCGTAGATCCTAGGCATAATTCAGAGCAGTGTATAGCATCACTTTTGATGTCTGAATAGGTGCAGTTTTCATAATTTCGACATTACCAAGTTACGGAGTTAAAACATATTTCGCTGTTAACCATGTACTTGCGGAGCTCCCACGCTAAAGCTTTCTCCCGATACCAAAACGAGGGGAACTGTTTTAATAGCGTGACGCCTAAGGACAGCGGCACTTACATGCTCGTGCGAAAGTTGTTTGCAAGCTTCCTAGACAGACCATGCTTTTATTTACTTTGTGCTGACCGTGACAAGACAGGCACGCGAGAAAGTGAGGAAGGCGGGGAACAGGTGCTCACATAGAGGCGGCGGTGGGCGTTGTTCCCAGAGTGACCACAGCTGCGAGCAGCAGCAACCGACGCGTCCAATTCGACGCCATAGCGACGACTCACGGCACCTGCGGCAGAGAAGCAAAAAGCGTCGCAGATTAAAGAAAAAAAAGGAACCTTTAAAATAAAACTCGCCACGCTAAATGGCGGTCACAAGGCGATTTGAGCGGCCATGCTGAGAAAAATAAAAACGGGCAAAGATAATTGCTTCTTCACCCCTTTATAAACGCACGTGTATCGCTAGGAAAAATTGTGCCTTCACGTGTTCGTCAAGTCTCGGGGGTATACAGCGAAACTTACAAAAAAAAATAATAATAAACGGTGACCAAACAGACGCGCTTCATCGCCTCGAAAGACAGTGTTATATGACGGTTATCAGCAAGGATGCGATACCGCTCAAATGCGAAACGCCTTGACACTTCCCGGCATATCTCACGCTTCGGGAACAAAAGAAGTATCGACAGACCACGAAAGTAGCGGTGGACGTTTCTAGCCTACTTAACTACAACGACTAGAGCTGGTTACGAATACTCAACATTGCTGCACACGGCAACCAACTGTTGACCACTGAGTGGCTGTTAGCTCACAGGGCTGTGAATTAAGAAAAGCCTATAGCCGGAGTAAGGCACTTACAGTTTCTTTAAGCTGTCACGCGCTTTCGAACTATCGGACTATTCTTACCAATTGCCGTCTCAGCAGTGAACGACCGGAGCAAGTAGCGATCACGAAGGGCCTCACAGGCTCACACCAGCGGAGAGTGCGGCGTAAACCCTAGCAATAATCCACGGGCGTTTACCAAAGCGTGTTGTCAATGGAACTGTGCTATTTTTATACGGTTCAGTGCTTTTTTACCGCTAAGTAGGGCTTTCCGTATCCGGTTGCAAGAAGCGAGGTTGCTGACGCAGCACGCAGTGATCAGTGATTCCGCGCACGGCAGCGCGGGAAAGCCGGCAGAAATAATCGTTCACGGCTGATAACGTGTGGCACGTTAGGGGAGATCGGATGCGGTGACTCTTATCGAGGAAAACTGGGTCTCGGGCGCCGCATATATTTACTGCCACGCCAGGAAATTGTAGCATGCACGCGCCGTTTCGCAACGCCTCTGATAGGTTGATCGCGCGTGTAGTCGGTCAGTCGCCCCCGTTTTTATTTTATTGCGATAGCAATTATATGGACACTCCAAAGCAGATTTCTGCCGTCGGCGTCGCCATCATCGTCGTCGTCGTCGTTGCCGTCGCCGTTGCCGTGAGGTTCCGTATGACGTCAGTGGAGATGAAATCGTCGCCGCGCGCGGCACGCTGTATGTGCGAGTGTAAGGGCGCGAGGGACGCGCGCTTTCACGGGGAGTTAATGCACGGCGAAGAAAAAACGCGCGTTCTGCGCCGTGCTCCCTTAAGGGCTGCAGAAGTAGGCGTCTCTTTTCTCCTTTACAATCACCATATATGTAGAACAAACGCGCCTTCTTCCGACGCGCGAAAGGCCGTGGCGGGGAGGAGGGGGAGGCAACGTTTAGCTGCGGCATCAAGTGCCTATTTATATGAGAGGCTCCGGCAACAGTCACCAACGCCGTACGCATTTTGTGCGAACGCGGGCAAAACGCCGACGGCGTCGACAACAGCTCTGCGTGTTGCCGGTGCTGCTGCATGTCCAAGGGTATACACCTGATAAAGCTACTATCATTACTCCGTATAGCTCTCTTCAAATTTGCTATCGCAATTGATGCTTCGCCTTTCAGGTGAAACTGCGACAACTTTTTTCTACACTTGCTTGAACATCAAGAAGTGTCATCGACGACGGTCAATGAGGCCACAAGTTTAAGTCTACAGCTGCTTTCGCCACTGTAATGATAACAATAATCAAAAGAGAAATTGTAACTGCAGCCTGGTTCTAAACAGTGGAACGCCGAGCCATTAAGCCAGCTCGGAATATAACTTCACCGGTTTTGATGCCATTGGTGTTCTAGAAGTTCTGAACATTCCCTAGAATAAGGAGTCGCCGTAACGAACTTAGGCTGTAGCAGCCGTACTTCTGGGCCACGATTTTGTAGCGATGCCTTATGACTTATTCTACACTAGTCTTATCATCCACCGCTCACGGCCGGATGATCCCGTTGATAACGCGAGCGGACCGTCGCTCTGACCACTGACAAAGCGCGATACGCGCGAAAAGGCATTATTACCGGAAAGGCATCGCTACAAAATACCGGCAATGAATGTTCTTATCCCGTATAATCCAGCGTTATTAGTGGTCATATTGCACCAAAGAGACGGGAGAAAGTGGCGTTTGGGATAGGATTCAAAAGCCTCCACATGGCCGGAAAGAAAGAGACATAAGTAGTCGAAAGCATGACCAGTGTACTGCCCTCCATATATAGCCGAATTGATTTATAAGACAGTTTCTTTCTTCCTCATGTCGTTCCCCTTCTGCGCCTTTTATCTCAGTGCACCTGAACGCAAATAAAACAAGAGAAGAAAAATGGCCGCATATCTGCTTGTTTCGCTGCAGCTGACATCGAAAGACGATAGTCTTATGCCGCCCCTGATACGTAACACCCTCTATACTCCCCCTTCCGACCCCTCACGCTCTTTCCCTCCCCTCTCACCCCTCACATGATGAATGCAATGGAGGTTTTGCTGAATTCAAATCAAATTTCCCGCGTTCACCCTACTCTCGCTCCATCTGTTGGGACCTTTTATTACTGTTGGCTTAAAGTCGGCTACAGAGCCGCTGCTTCAGTCGGCTTGTTTCTAACGCGTAGCGTCTCTTCGACACCATTTCTAACGCATTCGACACCATTTCTAACGTCTGAATTTTTCAATTACTAACGTAAAAACCAGGCCAATGTGTATTCCTAATTAAATGAACGCTGCGGATCATGGTTATGTAAGTACATACATTTTGCCTCAAATATATAGGCCTGAGGTTTCCTCTGCGCTGTATATTGTTGACGTGTATGACCCTGTACCACCAGTGCTAGTAGCTTAGTTGGTTTTGGCCGGGCGGTTGAGTCGAGTGACAGACAAAGTTTTTCGCGTATAGGTTGAAAAATGTTCACGCGACTGGCCCTCCATGTTCCTAGAATTTAGCTGTGTCAATGAAACTTGTAATTGAGGAATGCCTACACTCTAAGAACAGTTGCACCCTTTGGGGTGTATTTTTGCCACAGAACAATAATCGTCATCTGACTTGCGTGGCTTTCCTTTCTTTAACGCTGTGCGCCCGGCACTTCTCGGTCACGAACAACAAGAACGTTATCAGCGTGACACAGCGTTCTCGACAGGAAAGTAGCAAGTGCAGAGTTTTCAAGATAGGAAACGCAAGCAAGACAAATGACGATTATTGTTGTGTGGCAAAAATGCACCCCAAAGGGTGCAACTGTTTTTAGAGTGTAGCACTGGGCCACACCGGGGAGGCACACGTTGTCGGGCACTCACTGAATTGTTCGTTCTAATTTATGAGATGTAATATACGGAGGAAATGCGACTATAAGGAAGAAGGTGTGAGCTGGAATTTAAACGTTAAAGCGAAATTCGTCAACGGCGTCGCCCAAGAAATGGGCGGTAAGGAAACACAAAGAAATTCTTCCTTAACACAAAGAAACCCATCCTTAAAACAACGAGTCAGGTGAAAATAAGGAATTAGCTGACTATTGTTGCCAAACCAGTAAGCGTTATAACAAAGTATCGTATGTGGCCAGTTTAGAACTTATGCAGAGAGGTTAATCGCCCCTATTTGTTTTTCCCTGCGAAGGCTTCGCTTGCGCTGACGGAAACGACGTCAATGCGTTCGCCATGAAGCCTGTCGGACACATTAAGGGAAATCGGCAGATGCTGCCTATACAACGCCGTATAATACAGCTTACCTCCTTGAGATTCAGTGAGATAAGCTGATATTACAACCCCATATTCGGTTAGTTATCCACTGAAACTTGCTTAAGTGTATATAAACAGAGAATATATCCAAAATCAACGGCCTGCCAACTTTCATTGTTCGATAATACGTCAAGGTCATTTGGCACGTGAAGAAATGTTGAGGTGCAACTCCTGCTATTATAAGGTTAACATACCTTGCTGCGTTCAAAGGCCAGAGGTCCAGAATCAGCGATGTGCGCTTTAATTACGACTTCTCGCCGTGAACGCATGCAATGGATACTTCTGTCGCGCGATACAAAAGCCAAAAATAAGCTCTTCGATTCACATGGAAATGCTCGTTGAAAGGGGCGCCGGCGAACATCATGAATAACAAGGCCCTTTGGCTAAACTCTTTGCAGCAGCTAAAGGCAGGCCAAGGAGCAGGAATATTGTTAATACGATAGGATGGACAGCAACGACCGCAGAGGGGTATAATGAGAGTTATGTTGTGTACGCAGTACAGGTGCAAAAGGTCAGGTGTGGATAAAATTAGGGGTTGCTAATTACAAAACATAAGAATGTTCTCTCATCGTACCGTGGCTAATAATAATTGCCCACGTGCTGGGCGCAGAGCCAGACTTTCATTCGACCTCGTTGGAGTTGCACCTTATGTTTTGCGTTCCAAGGTGACGATGCGCATTATGACAGACCTTCGATGAGGGCGACCAGCGGAAGTTTTTTCTACACAACCGAAGCGGTATGAAAGTTATCAGCAAAGGATCGCCCACCTTGGTAGCTCTCTGGCTATGGTTTTATGTGGCCCGGCACTCATAGCCATGGTGGGGTGCAGTCCGACGGGCGCTTTGTGTCGGAGCATCCAGTCGTCAGGTTTCAGTGCTCGCTAGTCAAACCCAGGCGGTCGAACGCTTTCATGTGCTTTTCATTTAAAGCTTGTACATACAGCTTGTACAGCTTCTTCTTTCCACCTTACGCACTGTGACAATATGTTCAAATGATTATTATTAATAATAATATTCTCAATTTTCAGGTATTTATTTGTGAAGCCAATAGCAATTAAGATCTTGGCTGAGAGCCGGAACAAATTCGCTAACAGCTTTCTGCTGCAGCAACAGAGACGCAGTTCAAATCGAAGGCAATCATGCACAGCGGTAACGACAATGTGCAACTCAAACAAAGTACCGGTTTCATCTGTATAAGGAAAATTAATCTGAGGGACACGAATTTCGTCCACTGTTGTATGCCCCATAACACGAATCATCTGCCAATAATGCAAGATTCTACGCAGCCGCCCACTTCACACATGCTGTGTCGTTCGTTCATTCATTCATTCATTCATTCATTCATTCATTCATTCATTCATTCATTCATTGCGTCAGTCACTGTCACAAGCCGAAGTGCTTTTTAAAGCTCTTCGGCAATGACAACACACGTGCTTTCTTAAGCACATGTTTGGCTTGCTTGGAAATCCATTAGGCAACCTTGACGTCTCTCACTGAAGGCTTTGGCTGGTATTGTTCTTATGGAAGTAAAAACTAGTCGGGGGTACGCTCTGTCTTGCATCTCGCTAGGTTTGAAATGTGGGCAGTGCAACGTAAACCCCACTTGACAGCCATTCAATAATCTTAGCGCTGACCACTCTCCTTACAAGTTGCATCACGAATTGTGGAAAAGCTATAAAGGAATCATAAAGAAACGCTTCGCAGAAAGCGGTGCACGCAAGGGACATGATCAAAACAGGCATATAATGCCTGTTAAAGTTACACAATGGGTAACTATAGAGAATATTAGGACAACGCATTGGGCAGTGTGTTTTCGATACAAAAAAAAATAATTTGTAATATGTACTAGTAGAGTAAGATAGAAAGATGGGCGAATTGGAAAGAATGCATAGTTATTCATGAGATTGAAAACAACTGAAGAAGGACACAGGACGAGCGCTGTCTGACAACTGAATTTTATTTAGAATTCTTGCGCACGCAGGTTGTTGGATTTTTCGCGTGTTTTCTTTTTCAAGTGTCTTGTTCAATAAATTTCAGTTGTTAGACAGCGCTCGTCCTGTGTCCTTCTACCTCTGTGTCTTCAGCTTTTTCATTTGGTTCTTAACTTTTTCATTTGGTTCTTTCAAAGACGTATATAAAGTCACAATATGAAGCGGAAAGCGGTCATTGTGCAGAAAGACACTCCTAAGTGTTACATATGTAAGACGGAGTGGGAAGTGACAAGAAAAACATAGCGTGAGGAAGAACTTATTCCAACACTCCAGAAACTTCTTTACTCACATTAGTGAAGGACAGGAAAGAAATGGGTAAAAAGGCATGGGACTTATCACGCATGGGGCGTGTAAACGCACACCTCATCTCACATTGCTGATGTCTTCTCAAACAGCTCTTATACAGTTGATGCCCTATCAAGTTCAAAACAAAAGGAGTTTTGAAATGGTTGCGAGAATTCCATAAAACGGTCGCTCACACTTGCGATACCGTCAGAGGTTCTGTTGCACTACAATCTGCTGGACCAGTCGCAGACGCTCATATATATGCCAGCGGTCACATCAGATCTATCTACAGGTCATCACGCCGCTGGAACACTCTATGCGGGAGCGTTAACCATCTACGTCACCGAGGTACTTGGGTTTCTTTGCTCGGGGGGACATTTCGTAACACAATAGCAATGACCCACTTAACATACGCCTGCAGAACAGGACACCGCTCCTGTCAGTGTAGTCTTGGATTCCGAGAAGGTCCCCTGTGGCTTCATCGAGCCCGGCGAGGTCGCGCGCGTGGATATCCGGCGTCGGCAGCACCGTCTTGAACGGGAAGCCCGCCATCGCGGCTAGAGTTATCACCGGCGCGCCCCGTACGTTGCACGGAGACGCGCCGACACCTGAAGCGGCCGAGATTAGCTCGTCCGTGCCCCTCTTCGCCGTGTTGTGTCTGCGATATTGGGCGTCGTCAGCAGTGACGCCCGTGCGCGCTCCCATCGCGCGCGAAAGCGCCTTGCGTCCGCGAAGCCAGCGAAGGCCGTTCATCGTAGCCGCGGCACGTGCCAACAATCTGCGCCGGAAAAACAGCGTGCGTCGCTGACGCCGCAACGACTGCTACTGTGTGTTTCCTGCCCCTCGCAACGTTGGCACATGCATGCGTCGCTGTCATCAGCGCATGTATAGACCGGTGCGACGTTTTTGCGTCCCGCGTGAACTGTACGCTCGACGCTCTTTTGTTAACCGAGTCACACATTTACTGCAGGAGCGGCTCTTTTCCTTTACATCAGATTACACAACTTGAAATGTCGTATAGCGCGAAGCACCAGGCACGCCCACGCAATTGTTTCAGTATTGCAAGAAACTAGTCACGTCTCCTGCCTTTTTCTCTAAGCTAATGGGGTTCGGTGTGTCGTAACCGTCGTACCATTACAACATAAGTGGCACGTATACGGACACTTCTTAATGACGCAAAATGTCGTTACAGGCCAAGCAAGTAAGAAAGTTCGTATGCAGAAGACCCCAATCACAGAACTTGGAAATAACGGAAACTGTTTTCATTTTGGCCAAAGTTTCACTAAGGCGGATCGCACACTATGGCTGTTCCAAATACGCAAAGTAATGTTACCTCGAACAAAGTTTAGAACGAAAAGTTTCAGGCCCTTTAATATTTTATTTTCAACGTCTAATGAGCAAAGCGGATTTATTTGTGTCTGAACGGCTCGGGAAAAATTCACAGAGGCTCGTCTATCCAATCTTCATATCTGTTTTATTGTTTCCAAGGCAGATTTGTTTACGAGAGCTTGCACATCATTACTTTCACAGTTGCGAAAGTCATGAAGTGTATTCGGCGCTCGTCACGTTTCAGGATGCCCTAGCAGTAGTTGCTTTCAGCAGACGTTTACGTGAATAGCTTTAAATTATGCGAAAGATGTTACTATAGTCGAGGGAATTGATACATACTGATGTGGGAGACAGAGTACCATCTAATGAAAAGTTTTTGTTTATCTGGAATATGGAGCTTATAGTACAGCTCTTTTCTTATACTCGGATTAACCTCCCTGCCTTTCCCACCACGTTTATATCTCTCTCTTTAGTCTTTCTTTTTCTTTACTCTTTGCAAGCCGGACAAAGCTTGCTTTAACAAGTATGTAGCTACAAAATACAACCACAGATGTGAAAGGAAAAAGCTGATTCAAGCACTGATCTGGACGTACGCCGTCAATATCTTTGTGATACTCTAGATACCACCACATTCCACGTTTCACGTTGAACTATGAATGTTATTTCGACATTTTTTTTTACTGCAAATCTACAGGTCTGTTCTACTCAGCTACTCTTGGGTCGCGACTGATCATGGTCATCGCGGTTTACGGTAAAGTCATATCGCGTGACCGTATAACCCACGCGGACATAAGTGTTCGCACTTCTAAGCTATGTCATTAATTGCTCGCACGGGACGTTTTGAAATAATCAAAAGCTTTGTGCGCAGTTTCACAGCAAATTGTACAGTAATTGGTTCACATGCCAGTTCAAAGCACATCACACAAAATTGTTCGAGAAAATAGCAGAACTTCAACTAAAGACCCCTAGCTGTTCGTTTTTTTTAAACTTTTTTATAACATTCGCTTTGCTTATGACCCACCTCGGTAGCCCAGTAGCTATATGGCACTGCGTAGCTAAGCTCTAGGTCACGGGTTCGGTCTCCGGCGTGGCGGCCTCATTTCGATGAGGACGAAAGGCAAAAAGGCTCGTGTATTTAGATTTAGCCAAAATGCCTCATAATCATAACGATGTTTCGGCACGTAAAACCCCATATTAATTTTTTTGCATTGCATGTGTGAACAATTTTTTTGACAAGGTATCCGGGACGCATAACCCCCCTCCAGAACCGCTTTGCTATAGAGCTATTTCTTACAGAGAGGAGTTCGCCCAGTAGAATAATTGCAAGAAGAGTCGCACGAAGTTTCAGTTCTCAGGTTACTGTCACAAGCTTAAAGCGACCGAAAGAACAAGACAACAAAAAATAAAGAAAGATACGTAGAGGGAAGCAAACGCGTTTTCCGTAATGTGCAGAGCTCATCCTTTGTTCAACACTTACGCAAGGATAGCTTCTGAAGATTTAATCATTTGTTTGATGCTTCAAGGACTAAGACGTTTCGTGCGCTTGTCTGAAACAATGAAAATTAGAAAAACATCGGACTATAAATGGCGCGGTGCGAACAGTTGGGCCACATGTTGAAAATGAAGATATGGATCTCTTAGCTGGAGAGCCCCTTTTGATGAAAGTATCGCACTAAACATTCGCATATATATATTTTTTTCAATTCACTTTAAACTACCCAAGGGGACTTCAAACAACAGTGCGTTGGCCTCACCTGAGTAGCTATCCGATTTCCTTGAAAACTTGGCTCAGGTTATTTGGGACGCTTCACAAACTTTCACGTTTTCAATCAACATGGCCGGTGTACGCGCTGTCACGAGCAAGCGCTTTCTGTTTGATGGCTTCAACTGCTGTGCTATCTGCAGCACGTAGAGTTGCCGTACAGTTGCGCAAGAGAGAACTGATAGAGTTTCCTTGTGTATCATTCCTCGCCAGATGGGCAGATTCCACACAGGCGTAGTCTACCGCCTATGGCACGTGTCGCTTGAACCTTCATTCAACAGCTGTGCCCGTTATGCCCGGAAAACACAAGTGAAAAACAGCGTATGCGTCTGTCATTGAGACAATACTAGAGAGCTGCGAGTATCTCTTCTGGACATGGAATGAAACAGAATCGGTTTTGCTTCCAAAGGCCTTCCGCAGTCAGCCTTCGAATGACCTTGATCGAACCCAGTTTATACATATATATCCAGTTGTCGAACCGAAAGGTGCGTGGCCAACAGCCCTCAAGGGCACATTACTTTTGCGTCCAGAAATATTCCCGTTTCTTAATAAAATATGCTGTTCTCGTTATGTATTCGTCCATTACGTCACTGTAGCATCACTCCTGTCTATAACGCTTCAGCCATACTGTCAACCTCCTATGCAGTGGCAATCAACCAATACGTTTATCAAACGTTCTATCATTTTGGATGCATTCCGTTCGAGTTCATTACCCACCACAGTTGGTTGGTGGCTGGATTTTTTCTTGTGGTGACTGAGGGAGGTCGCGAGCTCGACTTCCGGCCACGCTAGCCACATCTAGTGGCGGTGGAGTGCCAAAACATACTCGTGTACCATGCTTGGGGTGCACGTTAGAGGACCGTGGACTCCGTAATTTCAGCGGGTGCCCATTAGTCGCGCCAGTGCAATCTCGAAGGCCACGAGATGGTCCCAGGTTGTCGAACTTCATTCTCAGCTCTCCATTATAGCCTCTAGCACAGCTCTTGTCTTGCATTTGGCGCGTTTAGCCCAATAAATGAAACTAGAGCTACTAGAGCAATACACTAAAGTTCGCCGGGAAGTAAGCTTCAATGCATTTTTTGACGATGGCTATTTTTTACTCTGAATGAGCTTGTTAACCTAGCTCTACAGCTACTTTTGATTTACTGCAGGAAATACTCCGTTTCTATTGCCGGAAACTTAACAAATGACATGACAATAGAACGACCATTGAAGAAAAAGCCAAGAAAGATTTGTGCCTTCATCGAGTGTCATGTACGTGATAGTATACCTTTATGTTATCATCCCTTAGTCTTCGGCAATTTGCAGTTGATTGAGAATCCTACAACCCCAGTTGTCGCCAACATCTCCAATTGTACATCAAAATATCCAATGCAATCAAAGGGTAGACGCACTACAATACACCCCATAGATAAAATTAAGTTTAACGTCGACATCCCTTCTTGGCACCGCGTCTCCGTTTGCTGAAACTTTGGCATATTGACTACTATTACTGCACTATCACGCTCAATATGAGTTGCAACTCAAGAATTCGCTTTATTTTCTTTTTTTCTCTTTTTGTTTGTGTAGGCGCTGCCATGCTTGTATACAGTAACAGTATGGCGGCATGGCAGCGCCTCCACACAAAAGAAAAATTGCTGGACACCTTTCTGATTACTGGTAGCACGCTGTATATATATATATATATATATATATATATATATATATATATATAAAGATGTGCCACTTGTCATTTTTATTATTGAAAGAACTGACGGGTGTATGCCCATGCTGCAACTCATATTGAGCGCGATAGTACGTTCGGAGCATGAATATTCAACAGCACAAATGTGTTGTGGTCATTGACACTGGCTCGTTAAATGAGAACAAACATGGCGCACATAAATATCGCTGCACAAGGCTATCCGTAATGAAGCGAGTACATGGTAACGTGGTTAAGACACTGCAAAAAAGAAAAAAAAAGAGTCATAAATGCTCAAAAATTATGTAAGTGCTTAAATGAAAAATAACTAGCCAGCGCGAGCACCATTCGCGGCGCTTGCAGCAGCGTGATTTCTTCAAGAGTACTGCCACAACAAAATATTGCCTTAGTAGCTCACACGTGAGGAAAATTACGATTGTTAGCTGTCGGAAAACGGTCTGTGTGCCTGTTGATTCCGAACGATGCGCACGGCGTGAGGTAGCGATGGCTAATCTTGACCAAACCAGGCAGCGTGCCAAACGCATAATGATAACAACTTGTAGCTCAAGTTGGTGAACCAGAGAACATGACGGGCTAAGTTTTTACCTCAGCGAGCAAAAGGGCGCGTCGGAAATGGTGCTTTGCGACAGACGCAGGGGCACAAAAAGAAAACGAAAAGAAAGTATGACGTCGACGTATGGATGGAAAGTAAGGAGATTTCTTTGGCCAGATGGCTACACCAAGGTACCCTGGTTAAAAGAAGGGCTTTTTCCTTTTCACCAAGATGAACTTTTAAGGAGAAACGACAACGCACAGTTGTTTCGGTGTTTAGAACAGTTTCTACGATTAAAGGTAGGTATTGCGTGTGATTTGAAATTTGCATGTGCACAAACATGATAATGTGCGCCGTATTTAACTGGAACAACGATAAGTGTTACGCACGCTACTCTCGTAGATAACAAGGATTGACACGGGAAGTGAGATGTGCGCTTAACTACATCTTTATAAAAACACAAACTACACGAAAACACCAACTGAAATATCGATACGCTGTCACGTTGACACGGATGGAGAAGTTACTTCTGCGTACTCGGGCTTCACGACACTCACAAACAACACAGTCAGGGTGCGTGACCTTGAGACGGTGCGAGGAAAAAGTTCAACAAAAACAAATAAATATTCGCAGGCGCATACGGACCGTTCTTGGTAGGAGTCGATACCGAAGGAGGAGGAGTATTGGCTGGGCGTCTTTACAAGAGCTCGGTATGCAACCGCACTGCGTTCACGTGAGGCGATTCTTGCTCGCCGGACTGTACACGCGCGCCGGGCTCGACCAAGGGATGGACGGTTCGAACCTGAACAAAAGTGAGGGGAGCGGGAGCTTTTTCAACGCCTTCGCGCGTCTACTCGCGCTGGCCGGACGACCAATCCGACGCGAGAGAAGAGCGTCCTGCGGAAACAGAGGAAAGAAGGAGGAAATAAAGATAAAATGCGAGCCCCCCCCTGGCTTCAGAGAGGATGAGGTGCTGCGGCTGCCGCCTTTCTTTCTCGTGCCTGCCATTCGTGGTTTTACTAGTTTTGTTTTGCTCGTATCTTTCGACTCGCCGCAGTCAGAACACACATTACGCGTCTCCGTGAAAGTGCCGCCACGGGGACCTTGATGCAGCCAGTGGCGGTTGGGACACGGAGCGAGCGAGAGAAGCAGAAAGAGCGCAGAGACGTCATGGGCCGGTATGGAAACTCGGAGGCAAGAGTAAAAAAAATAAAGCAACGAAAAGAAAGAGACGGCTGCGGTTAGAGAGTGATTTCCGATGGGCGGCTGCGTGTGACACTGGTTTCTCGAGGTCTTCGGTGCCTTCAAAACAGACACACGCGCTCAAGATGAGCGTTCCGGAGACAATACGCGCATCGCTTGTTTTATTTACTTGGCGTCTCTCGAAGTGTTAGCACCAGGTGGCCTACATAAACAACCTATCGTTGCTCTTTCCGCTTGCAGAAAAGAGACAGAGAACACAAGGCATAATTCAACGGGTTCCGGTTTCACTTCGGAGGACAAAGGAGGATAGTTCGATTCCATCAACGATAACCGCGTGGTGAAAGGCCGGATGCAAACGGCGTACTCGCAAAAATCCTTGACGCTTCCGCGTCTACATCCATTTCTGGCTGCGGGGTTAAAAGACGTTAAAAGCAAACCCATTCTTGACAGCAATCTTTTTTTTAGAAAAAAGGCTAAGAACCTATGTGCTGGAAGACTGCAAGGCAGTTTTTCAATTATTCTGTGTTCCTTTTTAGCGGCTGTTAGGAGCGCAGAAAAGACGCGGACGTCAATTAAAGATAAGCTGCTTGTTCCTCAAACTCGTATAAAATCCACTAATCATTTTTGCGTATCAAATTACTTCAACGTTAAGCTTTAGTTTTTAAGAATTGTCTTTTATTTCTTAAGTTAATTTTTACATGTCTTTGAACTAAGTCTCTAGTACCGAACGACCATCATTCCAAAGAGATTGGAGACATCATCAGAGGTCATCAGCCTATCTCACTTTATTGAGGGCAAAGTGTTGGGAGATAAAGATTTCAAGGTTTTGAGCCGAGATAAGACACCATGTCATCCACCACATAATTCATAATTTTAGCCGAAAAAGTGGTCAAATGTGGTTGAACAAGAAGCCATGGCCGGAGCAGTTGTTTCGACAACGGATCTTGTCTTCGGCAGAGCAGTATTTCAGTATTTCATTCTTATGGCAACAATTACTGAGTCGAGCCTTTCCTGAGGCCGCTGCACTGGCGACATTTTCTGTGGTTATATTCTCCCCTTCGTCTATCCAGCGTAAACACTTAGGATAGGTTTGGTGAGCTTATTTGCATTTCCCTTTATAACGTGTTTCTCTTTCTCTCTGAACAAACAAATTTATGTATATAGCAAGAACAGAATTCTGATATTTGTATCATTCCTCTTTATTCATATGGTTTAATTTGACTGTATATAGCGTGCAAGCAGGAATGGTCATTTTTTTGATCGTTCGCGTTTTTAGTCTCACAATCATTCCTCTCTCTTTCTTGGAATAACATGGGATGGAATAATCACGGCCCTGATTTGACTGATTTTAATTTTCTATGAAATACACATATATCGTTTCTAGTATGACTGCCTTTTTTGAGACGAGGGTGGTATCCAAAAGCTTTCATGCACTCACAGTTAGGTCAAGGCTAAAAAGCTCTCGACGAGAGAACAATAGATCCCGAGCACTCCACTACAAAGTCTCTCCTAGCCCACTGCGCAGCATAGGAAAGTGGCGTTAAACTAAATCTATAACAGCGGTTTCCCATTTAGGTAACTAAACCAAAGTAAATTTCAATTTGTCTACGTACGATTTTGATAAAACCTCCCCAGTGACATAAGGAGACTACAGAAGGCAGTTTGAGGATTCCTGCGCTGGCAGGAACATGTCTGAATGTGCGTACTTTCTGTAATTGCGCTACGTATACTGTGGGCTTATAGGAATGGTATTCACTGTTGGCGCACCGAAATACTGACACGCGCAGCAGCTGTCACACAATTCTAACAATAAGAAGGCCTCACTGATTCAGGCGTGCATTTATCCTGTAGATGATGGAGGCTGATGATTGTGTTGCAGCGAACAAAATGATTTCGAGGAAATCCTCAGGCATGCTACAATGGCAGTGCAGTCAGGGTAGTGATAGATAATCCAAACCTAGAGTTCCCTCTTTTTCTTTAACGTTGACGTATCTGTGCTCAGTAAACTTGTCATCGCATCACCATGCATTATGACCGATGTGAAATATTCACCCATTGTAAATTTCTGTGCCTCGGGAATAGGGCTTTAAGCGGTAAAAATATTTTTTTATAGCCACGAAAATGTATAATAATCTTTTAAGTTGGGATGATATGTACTAATGGCACTATGAAATAATATATCTTGTAGAAGTACTTTTTTGGCTTTCACGCCAGATCTGCGACGGCTTTGAAGCATCAAATCGCCAACGACAATTTTTTTCTACATAGCAGCTGTAATCAGCGTATTCGGCTTGATGCTAAGTACTTATATCGTAATTATCGTCATTGGAAATCGAAGTCCACTACGCGACGAAGGCGTCTCCCTGAAATCTGGAAAATACTCCTGTCCTGCGTCAGATGACAAAGCACGCTTATTTCACATTTACTTCCTAATCAATAGATCAAATTCTTTGCCTTCCTCGGTTGCATTTCGCACGTACTTACATAGATATATCTTATGATTATTCATCAATTTATAAATGAACCACGAAGTTAGCAGTCGATAATTTGGGTTGTTGGCGCATCAAACAGCCGACATATACTCTGCAAGATAAGGAAAATAAAAAACAACAACAATGTAAAAAGAAGCTACGCTTCTGTATCAGTAAACGCGTGTGAGGCTTTCCCCGCCGTTTCTGCCACTAAGCTCTGTCTAGGAAGACTGCAATATCAACGTTATCTTCCGCGTGCTGATTGCTGCGTCTTTGAAGGCAAACAGGAAAGGCTCGTTGGGTTTCCCTGCTCTGTTATGCTGACCACTCAGTCAGAGCATTGGCTATCGACCACATTCAGTCAGATCGCTTGATGTACGACAGCGCAAAGAGAGTTTTTCGTGCTTAGGGAAACCATGTCCTAATTTTATTCGCTGCAAGTTCGAATCAAAGCACTAAAGTACGCTTGACTTTCGTCTCAGTTCAGGCAAGATGTGAAGTCAAACCAGTGGCACATATCAGGTGTGGTGGTCAATGGTAATGCAGAAAGCAGCTGATAATTCAAAATGTAAATTAGATTCTGGAGATTTACGTGCCGAAACCACAATATGCTTATGAGACACGCTGTTGTGGGAGACTCCGCTAATTTTGATCACCAGGGAATGTTTAACGTGCACCCAATGCACAACACTCGGGCGTTTTTGCATTTCACCCTCATCGACATGCGGCCTCGTGCTTAGCAGCGCAACGTCATATCCGCTAGGCCAGCAGGGCGGGTCGTAGTGATAATTCAGGGTAATTCATAGATAGGTAAGAAAACTGTTGGAGCTTTTTCTAACTGAATAAGCTGATAGCAAAAAAAAAAAGAAAAACAAAGGCGGCACGTCAATAAGCCGATTCACGGGCATCAACTTTCTTGCTTCCCGCAATCGACTCAAATTTAAGGCTTCAGGCTATCAGGAGCGTGTTCGATTGACACGCCTGAAGAGAGGACACATGTCCTTTAAAGGAAGCTCAGAGGAAGACAAGCTGCAGGTGGAAACAGATCGCTAAACTCTCGTGCCTGTGTCGCAACAGTTCAGTCATCTTTCAACGTGCTCGGCAAGTAAAGGCCTCGTATCGAAGCCGGCAAATAGGCTCATTGAGGTGATAGTGTAGGGTCTGCTGCAGACACAATGTTGTACTCAAGAATTTCTCGCAGTGCCAAAATTACCTGTGTTCGTTGCGCGGCCCGTATCTGCAGACGGCTGGCTAAGGCACTATCGTACGACGCCGACTTCTTGCTCGGAGGCTGGCGCCGTCGCAAATATACCGACTCCTGTCGTCGAGAGGGACGTCCGACTGGTGGTTGTGGCGCAGGTGGTGGGATGGCCAGCGAGGAGGCGGACGAAAGGGAGAAAGGCTCGGTGCCAGACGATGGTCGCTTTTCTTCTATGACATAACCGAGGTAAAACACGCTCCAGGGGAGGACGAAACAGCCGGCGCTTGCTCGGCGACGTCTTTCGGTCGCGTCCGGTTGTCAGGCTGAGATAGCTTCAAGAAGAGACCATTCTTCAGTGGCTGCCAGCGCTGGTTCTTGCAGCTGGCATGGGTGGTTCTGTGGAGAAGCCAGGAACGAATAAGAGGCACCAGAATCAGTAATGGTTGCTTATCGAAAGGATTAAAACCCTGCTTGTGAGACCAGGGGCGAGCGTGAAGCTGAGACGAAATGCTTGACAAAAGAACAAATAATAAAAAAAAAAACACATCAGGCTGAGAGGGCGAAGGAGGCTTGTCCGAGTGTCCTCGTTCGTGCAAAGAAGCCGCCCCGGAATAAATGTAATGGGGTGCAGCACAGCAGCAAAAGTGAGATCGCTGTTTAGTATTCCACGTCTGGCGTCAGCGACGTTTCGTGGCATCGAACCCGAAAAAGACGTGCCGCTGCGTTCCCTCTGGGTACGGCGTGGCCTTCAACCCTCACACGAAATGTCACCGCGCCCTGGCTTCTTGGTAGTAGTGGTCCGGGCTGCTTCCAATTCATCTTATAAAGCCGGTCTCCGGGTTTCTCCTTCTCGAGTTTGTCTGGCGGCCGGGCTGCTTCGTTGCGTTTAGTGCAGTGATGTATCTAACACGCAACATTTGGGAATAGAAAATTAATAAACGAAATATAACCGCGACGCCGATATGCAGACCTAAGTAGAGACAAAAAATCCATATAAGGGAAAACGAAAGGCAGTAGGAACGCAGGACGCTGGTCTGGTGGGCGTGCGTGCGGAAGATCGAAATTAAATATCTTGGCAGCTCTTACCAAGCCAGTTCCCCGTTGGTAAGCGAGGCTTAGTGCGCCGCAAGGGGTCTTCTGGGCACTGCTAACGTCCAGTGGTTCTGTCTGTTGTTAAACCAGTAATGAAAGAAAAGTGGACTCCTCATAGGTTGCTGGCTGTCTATATTGTGGTGAACTTCTATACGTTCTGCGATAAATAAAATGACTATGCTGGTTATTTTGCGTTCACACACAGGAAGCCAAGCCGTCTTACGCTCCTTTCACAAAGTAAAATTCCATATCATTTAGGACCAGCTTTTGTGAGTACAGCGTCGGCGGGCTCTTTTAGGACTACATGACAAGACTACATTGTGGAGTGAGAACTATCATTGGTTAACCAGAAAAGTGCGAGTAAAGTGAAACTACACGCTTGCTAAGGTGTTCTCATTATGCTAAAAAGCTACGTAAGCATCAATATTACTTTTGTTCTCGTCAATGCTCAAACTATACCACAGGACATCTGTTGATCTGCACGGTTCAATTCTGGCACATGTACTATTTGCGATATTTTTCAATGATCTAAGCACCATGGCCAAACATCCCTGTTTTCTCCTATACCGTGCATGTTATCAAAATATTTTCGGTAGTGATCAGTGTCGGCCAATGTGATCTTTTGCGGGTAGGCATCGCCACATATATTAACTACTGTGGAGAAAACGCACGCTAAAGCAAGAACAAAGGTGATGCCGTACACACGAAAAAAGAAAGAAAAAAAAATGAAGAAAAAAATATAGCGTAGCTTGCACTGAAGACGCAATGCTAAAGAGACAGCGGAGCTTATGGGCACCTAGCTAGTCCTGGATTTTGGGCTAGGCTATGCAATTCCAAGTCATCCCCAGCATTTTCCGGAATTTATTGATTATTGATCGAGCATCAATTAGATATTGATTGGCTATCACAAGGTATTAGCCACGTGTTTGGGCTAGGCTAAGCCCTACCAAGTCATCCCCAGCATTTCCGGAATTTATTGATTATTGATCGATTATCGATTAGCCATTGATTGGCTATCGATTGGCTATCGATGACTGAGTAAGCTTAAGTAGTCCCAACTATGCTTAGCTAAACTTAGCCAGGCTCAGCTTCGCTAGCTCACAGGGGTATGTGTCATTGCGCTTGGACACTTTCTGCAAGAACGCCAGGATCGTCCCACACTTTTTTGTGGACGACTAACGGAATAAAGGCTGGCTTAAAGAGCTCCGCTGTTAAAAGACATTACGTTTTATTTGCTAGCGCCATCGAAAATATTGCTTTGCCTTGTGTGGGCCTGGTCAGTTACCTTGGTTTGCGCCCTTTTCGACGCCACTCACGTTCTCTTCCCACGTTAACGCTCTTACGCCACGAGCTTTCAGGTGCATACGCGCTATCCGTCGAATGTTTAAAAATTTCAGAAATGTCGACCATTTCCTCAAATTATACAGAACTGTCTGTAGTCCAGTGGTATACTGTGGCCCACTGGTATAAAACGAATAGCGGCATATATTGAGGAGGCGTATAAACAGTCAATCTATGCGCACCGTATTTCTTCCTAGACTGACAAGTCTATCTCCAAACTTAATGACGTAAGTGCCAAATTGACCTTCAGATCAATGCGTGTTAAAACAAACCTTATATACGGAAAAGCTTGTACACGGAAATACATGTTGCTCAAAACCTATTTCTAAACTTCGCATTTGAATACCCCAAAAATAACTAAGCGGAGGACTCGCACTACGCCATGTCACAAGTATGCCTTACTCTGACACGTAGTAACACGCTACAAGCGTCGACATCTTTGAAAATCTACCATGCTTTTGTTCTGTTTTGTGAATTTATTTTTATAGATACGCGACATTGTGTATGTGTACATTGTCTTGTAATGTGCGCCTTGTAATTTGAATGCTTGCAGCCTCAAACGTGCGAACATACGGCTGTGGCTATGTTACTGTATTCCGTATTGTTGTTTTTCGTGACTTACTATTTAAACACATGTCATATTTGTCATGATTACTGTTTCACGCACCGTACAACAGCATCATAACGGGGCTGCATAACGAAGGCTTAACGACTTGTTCCTGTAGAGTTTAATAAACATTGGTTGTTTGATTATTACTGGGGTTTAGAAGCATATCAAAATACACCAAGGAACAAATAAAAAAAGCGTAGCAACAGTGACAAAGAGCACAAGATGCACGTAGATTACAAAAGCCGGTGCAAGAGAACTGGAGTAAATGTATCGAAACACGGATTATTTCCAGGCGCTGTTGGCAATAAAGTTACTTTTACCGAAATCGGTGTGAACAGTAAAAAGCACAGCAAAACAAACGATAGCATTAAACTTGTATGCAGCAATAGTGGGGCACCATTATATATAAAACTGAAAGCAAGGACTTTGTGTCATGATACTTCCGAAGGTCCTGCTCAGAACCACCTGTAAACAATAGGCACCAGTTCACCAGAACAAGGGTTATAGCACGTGACGGAAAGGAAAAAGAGAAGTTCATGACGCCACGCATATGTTCAGTGCAGGAACAGGGGACGGTAGTGTGGCGCCACTTTTATTTTTCTTTTAGATAAAGAAATAGCGTTCACACGTCGTGCTTTTTAACCTTTCAGTAATTTTACTGCCCTTCACTGCAGTTCTACAAAAAACATTGATACCGTTTTTCTTTTCTATCTTTTTGTTGCCCTTATGGCCGACTCTGTGGTTGCTGTGACGCTTTGCACAGTTTGTTAATTTTCTTGTTCCCACAGCTTACTTATTAGTATCTCCTTTCTTTTTTTCTAAAAAAAAAGTGATTGCGATTCAAAATGGGGCTCCACTAGGGGTGTGCGAATATTCGAGTTCCGAATTCGAATCGAATAATACATAATCGAATAAATCGATTCGACTTTCGAATAGCTAGTATTAGAAGTTTCGAATAATCCGACAGGACGAATTTCCAAAACGCGACAAAGGATAATGGTGCAACTTGGTTAGGGTGGTGTAGTTAAAACTAATGCTAATGTCGTTACAGTAGGCCTTTCGTTAAAACTTTCACCGGTATCCAGGTTCAAAAGCAAGCGCATGTTTATATTAAAGAAGATTATGCCATTTCCGCACGCAAAAAAAAAACACATATGAACAAGCTTTAGCCCTTCACAACTTCGCTTCCGAAACGAAAGCACGGACTTTTACGTAGTTCGGTCGCGTATGCCGCAAACGCCGTAAAACACTTTCAAAAGTGTTTGCGTCAAAGCAGAACCAGCACAATGAGCTCACAGCTTATAGTCAAGAAGCTGAAACATACTTCAATGAGCCGCTGATCCCAAGAAATGATCATCCTTTGAAATATTGGAAAGAGCATGGAGCTTCACTGTATCCAGGAATCTCCAAAATTGCTTTGCGATACCTTGCCATCCCTGCTACAGAGGTGCCCAGTGAACGCATGTTTTAAACTGCAGGAAACATCGTAACATCGCGGCGAGAGAGCCTCAAGCCAGGTCATGCGGAACAGCTTGTGTTTCTGCGTGACAATTTGTAGCCTTGTGGTAACAGTCACTCACCGCTTTGTGTGCTCGAGGACATGAGCAGACACAATTTCTTTGTTCTTTCTGTAAATTTTCAATAAAATCTTTTGTATTCCATATTCGATTCGATATTCGATTCGATATTCGATATTTTTGGTCACTATTCGGCACTATTCGATTCGAATTCGATTCGACTTCAAATTTCACTATTCGCAAACCCCTAGGCTCCACACACTAAGAAAGATTGCACCCTTAAAGGGGTTTTCTCGTGTCTATAACCCACCCTCCTTAGACCTATAGGAAAGAGCGCATACGCGAACAATTATGTAACAATTAGAAAGGGGTATTTTTTGGAATGACACCTTTTCCCCCAATCTGTGTGTTTCCGTAATTTTACGTTTCATTTTTTACAGTGATATATTTTATTCTATCACTACCCTTGTGTATTGGACGTCCGTCAAACTAATCCAGAAGTGTTTCCAAAAATTTTATTTAAAAAATATGAAAGAAACGTCGCCCAGCTTGGATTCAAACTATGCATCTGCAGATTGCCAGTCGGAAGTGCTACCTCTCGACCACTCCACTATTTATTCTTGCTTTCTTTACATGGTATTTATTTTATCAGGTAAATGCGAGATACATACTATATGCGAGAAACGTGCAACCACTAGTCAACAAATCTCGTATTCATGGCCTAGAAAGGACCTATAGATCACGTTGAGCACACCATGCACCACAAGCGAACACTATACCCCACAATTACAGTTACACACAGAAGAACCACTGTTAATAATTTAGGCGGAAATGCTGGTCCTTCTTTAGAAGGGTGCCTTATAAAGAATAAAATTACCAGTTTTAAGAATAATCCAAATAGCTGCTTGCACACGTGTGCTTAACAACCGATATTTCACGTACGATCGCTGTGCATACTAAGCCTATGAACTAAATATCATTAAAGGGTTTACGTCCTAAGGCCACAATCTGGCTATAGGTGGCACCGTAGTGGTGGACTTCGAGTGAATTTTGAGTATTCGGTCTTGGCTGTCGCGGAAGCAAAGTTCCATACACGAGGGTTCTCGCACACAGAACCCGTAAAAATGCGCGCCAAAGAAAATCTGAACGCACACCCTCGTTCTCAGGATCAAAACGCAGAAGCTATTGAGCTGCAGTGTCAATTAACGCCGGTCGGTCTTGTTCACATGAATGGAATTAGCCGTGGTTTTATTGTGCACCTCATTTAGTAGAGCCAGCACTGCACGAAAAAAAAAAAAAATCTGAAACGAGTTTGCTTTGAAGATTCTTTGATTAGTTTAAGGCCAGATTTCCACCCGTTCTAGCTTTTTTTTTTACATTTGCCGTTAACGTTTCACTGTCGAATCTATCACTGGAAACATGCCCAATACATATCACCCAACGTCACAGGCATTCCACAAATCTGCACCAGACCAATGTGCTTTTCTGTTGTGAGAAGTGCAGGAAATGCTATTACCACAGCAGCATGCACTGGTAAAGGCTTTATTAACAGGTACTAACCAATGCGTCCACGTTGCTCCAGGGGATGAAATAAGGGGTATTATCTATTCGGATCACCAATAATAGCGTGCATTCATTAGGCCAAGACAATAAAAAACCAATAAATTATTCGACAACTCACCTCAGAAATGCTGTGTGCTTATACTGCCAAGCTCTTACACCTGGACTTTATGTGAGTTCTGTGTTCCAATCATGTGTAAGAAGGTCTCGAAAAATGCAGGAGCCACCATATGGCAGCTACCATAAATGTTGCAATAATTGCTTAGAATATTTTACAGCGAGGCTCTTCATGGCTTGGGTTCCATGTATTTTTCTTCTCCGCGAGCGAAAATGTAGGCTGATCCGGGTGATAGTGCAGAAAGGGTCCAAGCGCAATGGTACTTACCCCTGTGGACTCCGGGTGGCAGGCTCCGGGACACTGTAACGCGCCCTTGAACTACCTTTGTCACACCTGGGACCCAACGAGGTCCCGGGAACAGGTGTAACAACAGAATTTTTTATTAATGCTTATTGAAAAAAAAAAACATCATAACGAATGGGTTACAAAACCAAAACATAACTGGGTAAAAGTGCACACAATAAAAATAAAAATAGCTAAAAAACGCTAGTTAGTGGTGTTAGTCATATAAGAGGCTAAAACTGTAAAGGTGTATATAACGCTTCTCTAAAAACAATAAATACATTAGGCTGAGCCAATATGACCTTTGTAAATCTGTGTGGATAAGCGGATCGTGTCACTTATACAAAGTCTTTTCATGGTCAGCAGGTACTGTTTGCTGCAGATCCTGCGGAGCACACGATCATTCCCCGGGTACCAGGCGCCAAGGCAACCAACCACCACAGCGTCCACCGTCACCCGCTGGAACCGCCGGAGGAGATGTCGTTGTATGTGAGCGTACTTCTCCTCCTTGGCTTTCCGGGCGTCCTGGAACGCCTGCAACCGGTTCTCGAATGGGCAGTAGACGTCCAGGATGACTGCTTTCTTCCCACGGGCCAGCACCAGGTCGAGCTTGAGAGAGGTGTTGCCGACGACCTGGTTTTCCGCTATCACGGTGAACCTCACCTGGGCAGCCTTTTTCACTCGGTCGACGATGGCGCTATGGCGTTCAGTCAGAACCCGGATCTGCCTCATGCAATGGCAGAGGACATGGGGTAATGGGCCTCTTCGATTATCCGTCCCTGACAGTCCCAGACTGCCCGAAGCAGTGCTTTCAGCCAATGAGCGTTGCGTGTGCAGCTTCTCGGACAGTCCGCAACTGTCAGAGATGGATAATTGAAGAGGCCCGGTGTCTCCTCCCCATATACGCAGCGCCTACATCGCTTGTATGCTGCGGGTGCTCATACTCGTGTGGCATTGAGGGGGAGGAGGCTGAGCCGGGCTCGGTGAATGAAGCGCCAATCTGTAAACCGAGTGTAGCAGCCGGACCCAATGAAGTTGGCGTTGGCCAGGCCGCCGCTACGCACACCATCGCCTTGCCCTGGTTTCGTTTCTCGTGTAGGGTGCTGTCCTGGTCCTTGGAGAGGAGCGCCCGGATAGTCCTCATCAGCTTGTGGCGGTTCCTAGCCGACATGGAGGCCTCCCCTAAGGTGAGGCGGGTCCCGTGGTCCGTGATCTCCCAGGCGATGGAGAGGCGACGAGAGGCTTTTCTGGCCTCAGTCCACACCGACGGCAGCTGTGTGGATGCCTGCCTGAATTCGCCCTCCGTCTCGCCAGGGAGATGGACCTCCATGCCTACATTTTCATCTTAGCCAAAAGGCCGAGAATCGGATCTAAGCCCGAAATGCCGACCCGCGTCAGCCATGTCTACGTTCGCACCGCCATCTCTTTGTCGGCGTTCCAACCGCTTGCGTGCCTAGCTTCCAGCCGCTTTTCCGCGGTGGCGGCACCGTGGCGCATGTCTATAAGACAAGGTGACGTTCTCCATTTTCAATTTCACTTCTCTTGTCGTAATGAGGAGGCCGCGTGTAGTGCGCACTCCCAAGGAGCAATGCGCCTACGAAGAGCGATGACAAGAACAAAGACGAGAATAAATGTGTGTGCATGAGAGTGTGTGTACGTGTGCCTTTCGTCGCGATGACCACCGCCGCCGCTCAAGACAATAAACTATGTTCGCACCTTTGATCAAAATTCTGTGTCACCTGTGTGTCGTGTGCCCCATAGAGACTTACGAGTTGTCTCTGGACGCCTGATTGTCCAACCGCAGACGGCCCTGTTGAGAGCATCCGCCACCGCTGTGGGAGGTGCTGCCACCGGGTACCTACGGTCAAATAGGTACAAGGGCGCTCCCGGCCTGGTGGTAGGACATTATGGGACCTCAAGGCTTGGAAAGGGGTGTTTTTCTCCGAACCGATGGCGTCCCCACCTCAATAATTCCAATTGGGGCGCCACATGGGAAATGTCTGAATAAGAATCACTTGATCAGCTTCGCTGGTCTACCACCTTCACAGAGTGCAATCAATGGCTGATGATCTTTTAATTAGGCTGAGGAAATAAAAGCACCATCACCGAGTAAACTGTTCTGACCTTTTCTTTCATTAACTCCAGGTTGCTTTATGTTTTTGTTTGCCCCACAATTTTGTTTTACTAACCCTTAAATAAATGAATAAAAAATAAAAAAAATAATTTTATTACCGGAAGATCCCAATTGCTTTATAGCGCAAAAACAGAAAGAAGAAAAGAAAAGAAACAGTCAAGGCACGCGTTATCTAAATTTGTCTACAGAAAACCATGTAAGAACAAGACAGAGAAGGAAACAAAGAAAGGGTACATCACTTGGTGGCCCGAATGTCTCTCATTCTTTCCCACCGTTGTTGGTTGGCTTAATTTAAATGTGTTTTTCTTAAATATGTAGCACGAAAACGCGGTAAGTATATAGAAGAAAAAAAGAGTTACATTGTCATTGTCTGACAATAAAAGAAAAGTAACAGACTTCTTTAATTCACGGAGCTGCACTTTTTCTTTCTTGTATATAGGAAGACCGCACAGCACGTGCGTTCCAGGAAGGTCGCGGCTATGCGTAGGCGCCCGGTACTGAAGGCAGCTAGGTGATTTATTACAGATTGTCAATCTCTATGCATCTGTTTCCACTAGTGGCTTACGTCTGTCACCCCGTGCAGCTGCTGCGTTCGGCCACTGAAGAGTCTTGCGTGGTGTATTGTTCAGCATGTAACGAATTTTTCCGCTCTGCTTGCTGATGTGGTCTCGCTGTCATAGCATTTATTGGAACATGAACACCGATCTCAGTACCCCTCTTGGCATACTATTTTCTTTCTGTCTTGCCTGTATTATATCAATTTATTATTTTATTGCACAATAAGGTGTCAGTAGCTGCTAGAGTAATATCTGTTATGGTGACTTTCGTTAAAGCGTTAATGAATTATGCCACTACAGGAATGCGATGGTCGTCTTTGAAACCAAGCACCTGTATATTTGCACACCAAGTAGCTTCTGTGAGTTTTAAGAAACAACTATTACATTGAACCTCCACAGCACCTGTAAAATATACAACTAGGTAGATGAATTTCCGTACAGCAAAGAAAATATACATAAAATATAAAGTGGGGTTGAGCAGGCCGTCTGGTGTCAAAGTATGCAGTTAAACCTTTATATAAGGAACTTCAATATAACCAAATTCTCAATATAACGAAGTTGTGCACCCGGTTTTAGAGGAAATCCGCCGCGTGTGCAAACGTGCGGTGAGCCGAGATGGTGTGGCATCGTGCGCGATCTTCGGGCGCGTTAAGTGCTGAAGGGTTGCGTGACCTTGAGTTTCGGAAATGCGTTGAAGCGAGAAACAGACGGAGAATTTGCTCGCGGCTACCGGCATTTTTCCCACTGCGGGTGACGCTATTAACAGCGGCGCGAAAGCGAAAGCGTGGCTGGCTTCGATTTGTACCGCCGGTGTGAAGAGATCGTCGACACGGTATGAAACCGTATATTTCGTCGCCTACTCTCGAATTCAATAAAATGATCTCTTCCTCATTAAAGTTTGCTTTTTCTGATTGCCCGATAACATGGAAACTTTTGTGACCCCTTCCGCATAAAGAGAATCGGCGACGGCACTTATTTGCATAAAAGGTCGAATTTCAACATAACGAAATTTGTACATAACGAAGCAAATTTTAGATTTTACTGACCTCATCACATCGAGGTTTCACTATATATATCAGGCCTTCATCATTCCCTGATGAAGGCCAGACAAATCCTAGCAGCAATGTCGGAAAAAGAACATACTTTCGATGCGTGGGTCCTATAACTCAAGAATTGCAATCATTGGACCCAGGGACACATCTGGCGTATATATATATATATATATATATATATATATATATATATATACAGGGTGTCCTAGCTATCATGCAGCACGATTAAAAGAAAGAAGGAGGGCGTTATGCGAAGCAAACCTAGTGCGTATGGTTTGCAGTACAGTGGAATAGCCGCCAGTAAATTTTTCGTTACTGAGATTTATTAGGTAATTGTAATTAATTATCTAACTCGAGAAGTACTGTCCTAATTATCAAATTGTCAATGAGAAAGTTGTAGAATAACATGAAAAACTTCCGATACAGCTTTCTGTTGCTCAATAGGTGCTACATAAATGTGTTTTTCCGAGTGTGAAAGGAGCCCGCGAATACACGCAAGTATTGCCGCGCGACTGGCCGCTCGAGGCACTTTACTTAAAGACAACTTAACCATATTATTTACTACAGCAAACTAAGGCACCTTTAATACTTAATTTGACATAGCTAGGGAAGTTCTCTGAGCAGATTCTCATGCTGAGCAAGATCAACTTTTCAGTTGTGCAGTGATTATCGTACGGACTAAAGAATGTAGGTTGACGGTACGGAGTGCAAACTGTATTCTCGGCCCCAGAAAAACTTCCAAAGTCTTCACCAAGGTAGGAAAAAGGAGCAAATCTGTTTTTTCCGCACGTCAATTCGCACGCCAAGTGCAGTGCACTAGGTCCTGCATTTCTTGTATGCCGGCATTGTTTACCAGGTACCCTTGTCGTGCCGAAAGTCTTAACGTTGGTCAAAGTGGAAGGTGCATAACACATGCCTTCGGGAACATGAACTGCCCCTAAAAAACGCAGTTCTGTCCCACCTGGCCGCACATTTCCGAGAGTGGTGATGCGTTTTATATTAGTAAACTGAAACAAGAATGTATAAGTCAACCGTGAGCAGCCCTCACATGTTTGCTTTTGTATCAATTTGGCACAATACCCGAAATGCTGACGTATGGAACATATGGTTTTGTGACACATAGTAATTTTTTGTTTCCGTGTTATTCTCGCTTAGATATGATGATAGGTTTACCTTGGTCAAATATTTATTTGTAGCAACTTTCAGAATAAAGCAGTTGCGAATTTGCGCATGTGTTGTGTGCTTCCTCCCTCGCACCCGTTTTCTTTTCTCGCACGGTAATAACATAGATGTTTATCAACTCGACCGACTTTCAATCCTACCAATCAACTGGACCATGTTATTGGAGTGTGCTACCGTGGCCGTAGCGACTGCCAGATTAGCGCTGCGGCAGAGTGTTTCATTCTGTAGCTTCCTACGAGATTTGTTTCTGCATTACCAATACTATAGGTATGTCTGTGTTATATGTTGTACAACTTTCAACATTGTTGTGAATTTTAAGCATGAAATGCTTTTAGCTCCCGTTGTCGGCGACCTTCAAGTGACCTTGAGCCAAAAGCCAGAGCCGTTATTCGGGCACCCAAACGAGAACATCTGGGCACTCAAAACGAGAACATGCTGGCAAGTTGACAAGGAAATTTATTCACCCATAGGGATACGTACAACTGCGGCATGAAAGTAGAGTACAATATAACGCATCGCACATGCAATACATCGTACTTGATATAAACAAAACAGATGAGCAAACGCCATTCAAATCGCCATTAATGATATGTACATCGACGTCGACGTAGTTTGTATTTTCGTGATATGGGGCAAAATGCCACAAAAATGTTTGTGGGGTAGAATTCATAAATTCGATTAGCGTCTGTGAAGAGCCTTCTTTTTTCGCAGACCTTGTTTTCTCCATATCAACACCTGGAGCTACCGCTTGCTGTTTCATCTATATCTCCTGTTTCTGTAGGTTTATTTGCTTATTAATGACATTTGGATATTCTATATCAGCTAAAATACCCAGGCACATTGATGAAACAACAGTTCAAAAAGAACAATTTCATATTGAGGCATTAAGCTACGTGCTCCTTTGCAAGGAAAAAAAATGCTTATTTAAGCATTGGTGGTAGTTGCATCTTTTCCTTCTAAGTAGAGCCTGAATAAGTTTCCGTTGGCGTATGACACGTTCCAGCGAATGCCTGTATATTATAATCAAACCAAGGAATTAAACAGGACGATAAAATTTGTAAGCAAAATTTATAGCAGATGTTGGCGTCATACACTGCAGTAATTGCAAATTAGCTCTGTGATAAGGCAAGCTCTACAAATTAACTTCTGCGCATACGCTTCATTTCGGGAACAGAAGCCGCTCAGTACTGAATAAACTTTTATGCTGCAGGAATTCGGGAAAGTACATGTTTAAAAATGTATCCAAACAACTGGTGAACGTGTTAGCATTCATGGATTATTTTTGCATAATTATGTTCTCACTCACTCAGAAAAAGAACTACAATGCACTGGCGCTAATGCAATTACACTAATTCATTTAGTCAATAACTTCGGCGATGCATATATTGTAACTAGTCGCAACGTTTAGACTTCTGCTGACCGGACATGACGCATCTGGACGCGGTCCACACCTTGATGTTTTGCTTCTTCGCTTTCTAATGAGAAGGCGTTAAAAAAAGGAAAAAAATGTTCGCAACATTTTGCCAGACACTGACTCACAGTGCAGAAAGTTAGCCTTAAAGCTAACCAGTAAATCTTGCCTTAACAACAAAAAAAGCAGCTGTGGAAAGGGCATAAAACGTAAAGTGACAGATGCAGAAACAGCGTACTGAAAAAAGTGCAATGGCGAGGAAGACTGTTATGAAATTCCATAGAACAGTAAAACAATAAAATAAAAATAAAGTTCTGGGAAACTTAGAGCACTTACCAATCCTGTTCGACGTCAGATCAGAGTATCTAATGCTGAGAAGTCGGAGCTGTGAAAGAGAGATAACTGATGATGACTTTTCGATTGTAGCGTATGGAAACAACGCACAAGGTTAGTGAGCACGTTTTGTTAGCATGCCGAAGTATTCATTCAGAGTGAAATGAGGCTGTGCTTACCAAGTTGAAGGCATGGGGCTTTCAATATGGTAGGGGATCAGTGAATAAAATTTGTAATAGAGAAGAGTAAAATACGGCCGGACTCGTAAGGTTAATACGCAGGCGCTTCTGCGAAAGCGGGCTCCGCATTTCCTTGCAGTTTATCTGCTGGTTAATGCCTGCAGCATCCTGATCCATGGTATACAGATCAGATCGTGAACTGGTGATCAAATTCGGTGTGGCTATGACGATTAAGCTGGCGATAAGTGTCTGTTTAGATCACGTGACTTCAAGCAGCATGCCAGCGCAAGGGGAGATGTGAGACAATAGTGACCGGAGTGATTGCAATGAAACATCGTTCTCCTGCTGCTCAGCTTCGAATCCCGTCACCAAAAATACAGTTACTTTTATTGCAACACAAAAGCTGAGAGGTCTGCACGAACAAAAGTTCTGACCAGCTACCCAGCTTTCTGGATGTTGAATGAGATTAAAGAAAGAAAGAGAAAAAGGATCAATGCAGGTGAGGACCAAAGTTAGACTACGAAGGAACATGAAGAGCGGAGTCTGTTCAAGCGCTCAAACCGAGATCACTCTCGTGTCGGAATTTCTTCGCCAAGGCCAAGCTCCATCATGTTTCCTATTTTGCATGAAGCAGTGTGCAATTAAGGGCTCAACACATGATGCTTCAAAATGTTGTTCTTGCAAATTATAGGTTTGTGGAGTACTAAACCACTTTGAATTGATAATTTATATTCTGAGCGACAACGGCAAACTGTTATAAGATATGGGAGTTAAAAACTAATTTTTTAAAATATCTCAAGTATGGCACTTTTTCCTCCGACTACAAACACACAAAACACGTACAATACAAAAGCCGTTTAAAATTAGCCAATTTTAATGCCACATTTTTTTAGAGGACACTATAACAGTTTTACGATCATCAGGAGTTAAGCCAATTTGTTTAGAAATCTTTTTTTTTACAGCGTGTTCTGCCCTCCAGCGCGAAATTAAAATGGCGCTCACGCGTTGAAAATATTTTGCTGGGTGAAACATTGTCCATCTAACAATCTTCAAATATTGTTATCAGTCATGTTTCTTTTATTGCGATAGCAATTATATGGACACTCCAGACGCAATTTCTGCCGTCACCGTCGCCTTGAGGTCCCGCATAAATCATCGCCGCGCGCCGTATGCTGTATGTACGAGTGAAATCTTGGCAGGACGTGAACTGGCGATCGTGGCTCAATTGAGCGCGACCGGCCGTTTTATCTTGAAATCCATCTGCGACGGGGGCAGATCGATTACTCCCTGCGCTGTGCTTTAGCGGCTTTTTCTTCATCAAACTTTTGTGATGGCCGAACGCCACCGCCAGTACGTTTGACAGGGAATGACCCATGCATAACATGCCTGCAAAAGACAATTTTCAAAAAAGCTAATTGAGGCGGAAAGCCGTGCTAGTCTTTGGTTACTCTTTAGCGTTTCCACAAGTGGACACTTCAAGTTATGTATCGAAAATAGATACTGATACATGCGCAGTCGTATATAACCCAATAGAAATACAAAAGCCCCAATAATCATCTTAAGCAGGTTAATATATGTAGGGCAAGGCGGGCTAAAATAAGACAGAAATGTGTACTGCATGCTGGTTTTGTTTTGATGATAATTGTGAAAAAGTTAAATGAGGACACATCCCTTTGCTCCCTTGTTCTCGTGGTGTGAGAAAGCAATGACATTAAACTTAGTCGAACAGGTGAATAAAAAATTATTTAAACATATGAATTGTCCCAGTTAACTCCGACCCCTGGGGCGAAATAATACAGGTCGAGTGGCCTAAATGACACAAGCCCCCAAATTAATATAACTCATTACTTGCAAACCAAGCATTTGAAGTAGGCCCCGCCGGTCACCAAACATGTTTCATGGACCCACACGCTGCAACCTCTGCACTGTATCTACACAGAGCCTGGTGCTCTATTGTTATACACTTCTTGAAAACCAAATGCTACCAGTTTCCGTTGGTGCGAGTCGTGTGACCTACACAACACTTCTTCGTGTATCTGCACGCTCAATGGATATCTTTGCCTTTATTTCCTTTTACTTGCCTTTCTCCACGATTTTCACATTTTTCTAAGATTGCGAGCCTTCTGGCAGCCTTTGCCAACAACGTGGACTTAAGGGCAGACGAAGCGAGAATTGAGTTCAGCTCTGAATTCTCTTCCAGCTTTTATTTTTCTTGGCACTAGAGAAATTTCATGGAAGATTTTATCCCATTTATTAAGCTCGCCTTTGTTCAGCTCTTTCGGCGAAAGCCTCTGCAGAGTATTTTTTCGCCGCACGCCGATAACTTTCAGCGCTGCTCGAATCAAGTCATTGCGCTGATGGGCGGGCTCAATTGCTCTTTGCATGCAATTTCCGGCCAATGCAGCACTGAATTTCTTTGTCTTGTACCTTCGCACTATGCTGGACAAAGAACTGAAAGGGTAAAGAGGCTACCAAAATTAGATCTATAAAATATTTTCAATGAGGCCTGCACAACCCCTTGGGCTTGGCTGAAATAACACAGTGCTGCGGGTAGCTTACGCTGATGTGTGCTATGTTTTGCTGTCGTACGCGGTGCATGGAGCTCGCAAGCGGAGCGCGAAGCCACCTTTCTCTCAAAAGCTCTTTTCTACAGAAACCATGATCCTGCACTCCTTTTTAGGGGCTTTATTTCGTAATAAAGCTCATTCCAATACGTGGCGGCTATTGGTAGCTGTGGTCGTCTGCACCGCAGGCCGCCGCGAGGGGCCGCCACGAGTCCAGTTGCTAAGCACACTGCGGCTCGCTGAAGGCAACCGCGCTTGGCTTACGTTTAGCGCGTCGTAAGCACCAAAATCGGAAGTCGTGGAGTCTACGTTAACATCCAAAAGTAAATTTGAACTGCGCGCCGTGGTGACATTTCGAAGATGGAGCGTTGTGGCGCCGCCCCACTCCGCCGTAGCCTTCGCAGTGCAAGACATTGAAGAAGGAACGGGAGCACAGCGGAAGCCGTGTTTGATTGCCAATAACTCCGCTGCTGCTGAACGCATTGAAGTACTTTTTGTGGCAAAGTCTTTTTGAAATAGCCTATTTTCAATTCAAATGCCTTTCTCCACTTCGATAAAAAGTGTTCAAGGGCCCCTTTAAGGCTGCTTGGTGCGTTTTGCCCCTGCCATAGAATATTGTTCAAATAATTGTAACAGAGTGATGAATCAAACGTATTTTGCCGAAATTTTATGTAAGCGTAGTGAAAGGTTGAAGTAAAAAAAAAGTAAAAAAAAAACTTTGTTGATATAGAGCCGTAGGAGTTCTGCGCTGTACTCACAGGAAAAAACAATTGAGCTGACTTTATCGTCGTATTTTTTTTTTGTCTGGTTGCCTCCTGACGCGCACTGACCTGCATTTTTTTTAAATTCCAGTGTATATTGTCCTATCAAAGTTGCTGTTCAAAAAAGGTAGGTAAATAGTTTCATTGGTCGGCAAAATATGACGTCACTCTGATGGCGCAGTTTGGGAGATATTTGAATTAATTTATTCTCCTTGAACAAATACACAAGGTTCGGAGCAGCAAGGTCGAAATAACGCGTTTTGCTCCGAGTTTGATTTTGCCCCGCCTTAGCCTTACTTCGGTACTTACCATCCCTGGCAATAGCATTGCGCTGGAAAATACCAATTAAGCGATTTGTTAAATACCAGACACATTTCGCCCTTTCATTAAGGGGGTAGAGATACAGACAAATGGTAAGCTGGAGATGTTAGCCGCGGTGATTCTCGAAACATTCGTTCGAAGTGCACATCCCTTGCCCGCTATGCCATCAGGAAGGTTATTCCATAACACAGTGACATGTGGCAATGCGTGGTAAACGCGTTGGTGCAACTGTAGAGACGCTTAAAACTGAAATTATTGTGCGAACAGCGCAAACTGTTGTGAGGTTCAAGAAGCGGCAAGGAAGAGGGATGTTTGCCGTTGACAATTTTGTGCACCAAACAAGCAACGTGTTTCGCGCGAGTTCGAGGGAGGAATTAGTGATAGTGGTTGTTTGAGGCTCCTTACGCTAGAAGGTATGTCTTTGACGATTATATGTGCGGAGCCATATTGAACTGATTTTAATGATCGGACAACATAGGTCTGCTCAGGGGAGCAGTTTGGCGATGCATATTCGTGTTATTAGTACGTGCAAATGTTTTGTAGGTGAGCTCGTGCGTGAGAGCGGGGGGGGGGGGGGGGGGGGGTGCATCGCGAAGGTTGTGCTTTATGTTACCTATAGCGTACGACACGCGTCAGCTGTTATCTTGTTACTATGAGTAGATAAAGAAATGGTGGAATTGAGGCGGGCGCTTCAGCACTTTCAAGATGGATTTGGATGCACAAGACTACCAGCAGAGAAATAATAAAATGTAGAGATTGATCAGCTTCGAGCAATAGTCCTTTGGTACACTTTTCAGCATTTAACGGCGTCAACCAAGATGAGCACCAGGTGGTTATGCGTTCACGATCTTGCGGCAGAGCTATTTGATTTGATGCGGAGTGGATTCTGTGCTAGAATATGTAATGTATTTCATTAAGGTTTAATTTCGATAAAGAGAGGTTTACAGCAATAGCGAGTGCTATATAGCAGGACGACCTGACAACGACGTGACCTTGCTCCAAATTAACTGGCTTCATTAAAAAGCCAGAATAAAATCAGTCCTCTTTTCGTAATTGGAAGTATGTCCTCCTGAGACCCGAACACAACTATGGGACATAGTCACTCTTCAGGGTGGATTTATTGTCTCCTGTTATGTTAAGAACTTGAAAGCAATTTCTAAAATTTAAATAGCATGGTTAGATGCCAAAAGCTGTCTCTCCTCATGTTTGCAACTGCCTTTCATTGTCTAAACACAGAGATGAAGATGGAACTACGAGTGTAGTACATTGCCATGTTGCTGCCGCGTCCGGTATTTTCCCGCAATCTCAGTGATTTCGAAACACACCCCAAGGTTTCTTTACGCCGTCTTGGACAACACAGAGGTCTAGGTAATTTAGTGTCAAATTTCTCGATAGCGGATGACAAAACTATGAGTAAACTACTTCTTTATAGCTGCACATGCACCGTACTGCGTACCCAGAATGAATATTTTGCGTAATGACTTCCAAGTGAACTGCAAAAAAAAAAAAAGTTGAGGCAAAGTGCAATGCATTGTACAAGGAGTCTTAGAAGGATATGACATCACGCTCATATCAGCGACCCAACCATGACATTGTAGCTTACTCACGAAACTTTAAACACGTTTTGTAGAGAAATATTTAGAATGTGGTAGTCATCCCAAGTCGAAGTTAGTGTCTACAAGCAAGACGCACGCTTCTACCAAGTGTGGTAGTAGTTTTCCTAGCCTAGTGCATCATTGCAATAATGACTGTCCACTTATCTAGCATTCATATGATATTTAGAACATTTTATGAGCCACTCGCAGTCCTTATTGATTCCTAATAGATACATAAGTAATAAGTACTGCTCATCTGGATGAAATACCGCAATGGCAGGCATACCACATACAGCGCAACGTACCCAGTGTGCTCCTTAAAAATCGTTTTTTCTTGAAATTTCGTCAGCAAAACTTTTCTGCAGTTGTTCACTGCAGACCAATCAGGCATGTCGCAAAGTGAAGCTAACCATTAGGAAATGCCAGAAAGACCCCGAGCATTTATTGCGCTTAGCAGATCTCAGAGGCTGCGAACCAACCGCACTCAAAAGAGGACCGCGTATGAAGTCGAACACCTCTACAACAAATCACCTGTTTAGCGAAGAGTTTCATATGTTCATGCGGAATTGCTACCTTTCATGGGTATTGTAAACGCTTTACAGTGAAGATGACTGTACCGAATTTGTCTCTACAACGAAAGAGGGCTGATTTATTGCTTTACAACGAACGCACGTAGCGGCGTTGCCAATTCCGTTCCGTCGCCGCAACACAGTGGCGATGCGTTTTTGTAAGCGCCGATCGACACTCCAACAAAGACATTGCGGGAGAGTCAGGACACCGCAATAGCAATGGTATACCTCTCCCTCCCCCTCCCCGCCTCCTCCCGTCTTCCCTAATTTTATCCGTCGTGATGATCTGCTCGGAACTAACGACATCGTCGAGGCCGCCAAGGACGCGATGAGGGAGAAAGAACGGCGAAAGCAGCAGCGATGAAGAGCCTGCAGACTAACCAAGAATTTTGACAAGGCGAGCAATAGCGGCGTTCAACGCTCCGCATCTGTACCTTGTTGTCTTTTTCGGACTTTGCCGCTGATCAAGCAACGAATCACGAAGGATAGCGTCGACTGCAGTCGCAAATTTCGTTTGAAGTGTGCAGAAGAAAATTAGGCATTAATTTAGAAGTCTGTTAAGTTTATGTTAAGAAAACCTTTTTTTTCGAGTGCCATGGTTCCCTCTTTAGAATGACGGGACCACGTGTAATCAGTAGTATTGGAGGTCCCATGGCCTTCGGCATACCGGTGTTTTACTATATCGACAAAAAAGGTACCGTATACTATGTTCAACACGCTTGAAGGAAATGTTTCTCTCGAAAGGTTAGACCTGTGTTTCTTTCACTTGCGGGGACGGTGACATACCAGCATTAGATGGACAGAGTGATGGCCATGGCAGAGCCCGCAGAACACAACCTTCCGTACTAAAGCACCATATTTGCGTCGAAATTATTTATTAAGCCAATCAAAATTTTCTGGTACGCTCCAAATCTCGCTGCTCAGGGAGTCTTAGAGCGCAGCTGTCGTTGGGGTTCATTACCGTGCCACGAGGGCAGCGGAATGCGCCCGCGAACTCCGGCATCCCCATCAGCGGGATCATGCAGAGGCTGCGCGCTGACAGGTGGAGCTCGTCGTGACCGCACGACAGCAAGCAGAAGCGCCGGAAGAACGTCCTCATGGCATCGGTACTTGTCTGGGGCTGCTGGAAGCCGGGCACAGGGGCACCGCCAATACCGCCAGCACCGCTGAGTAGCGCATCCATCGCAGTCCTCGCCGCCATGGTCAAAGCGAACAACTTCGAGGCAGTGGCAACGTTCCAGCCCGAAGAATGTCCGTTGAAAGAGCTGTGCAAGAGAAGTTATGGCAGTCAATTACGAACTATGCACTCGCAAACATCTTCGTCCTAGTATGGTAGCCAGTCACCGTGGCGGCGCAGTAAATATGGTGTATTGCGACTAATAACTAGGTCCTGGGTTCGAGTTCCTGCTGTGACGGCCTCCTCCTGATGAGGCCACAATGCAACAGCGTTCTACCTCAATTTGCGGCACCTAAATAACCGCAGGTTGCAAATGTATACCTAGAGCTATCCACAACCGTCCCCTTGAGCCTAAAGGCTCCTTTGAGAGGTTAAAGGCAATTGGCGAGTGAATGAATAGATCAATGACTCAATCAATCAATGAATCAATCAACCTAGCACTCAATCGTGTGACACCATGTACGAGTTCTGGGGCCCAACGAACTGGCAGTACTTGTGCACTTCCAACGTGCTTATTGAAGGTAATTACACAGACACGTTTTACACTAAAAGTTCGCTCCAACTGACCCGTGACCGACTGTAATGCCGACTGAGGAGAGACTCGCCACAACTTTACACAAGCAGGCGTACCCTGGTGGCTGCCACTTCGAATTGTCTCAGGATCAGTGCCATTCATGCGCTTGCACCGGCTTTTCCACCGGAGTGGTTGGGCAGCTAAAAAAAAAAAAAAAAACTACACAGGACAAGAACCACGACGACCTTGCCTGCACATCGTTAACCTCGAGTAGGCGATAATACCTACCATCAACTCTGCCAAGTCATGCTTATTCACCCGCCGTGGTTGCTTAACAGGTTTGGCACTGCACTGCTAAGCTCGAGCTAGGTCACTGGATGTCGATGGGTGTGAAATGAAATAACGCCCGTCTACGTCGCATTAAGTGCACGGGGTCAAAATTAAACCGAAGTCTCATACTACGGCGTGCCTCATACTCAGGTAGCGGTTTTGGCACATATAACCCCATCATAATCCAACTTTATTAGTTAGTCTGCGTCTTCCATTGTGCACATGCTTTCCTGTGGCTGCTTTTCATTTCAGGTATTTACGCAGTCTAGTCATGAATTTGATTGAAAAGTTTGTTGCAAACGCCTTCAAGTGTGCAGCAGTGGTGCCAGCTCTGGCAGCGGCCGGAAAGAAACCATCAGTGGCAGTGCGCCTCCTTTCGCACCGCCATCGCCTCGTAAAACAAACGCCCGCATTTTCCGACGTGCCGCTGATACGATCATTAGCTTTGCAACTCGAAACACAGAGTTGAATGATCGAGGAGCGCGAGATTCAAAACAAAAATTTGCGACCTTGCTTTGCGGCCAACTGTGTCGCGCGAGCCGTGATTGGTCGGGTCGAATGTTTGTACGTTCACACCTTCCACACGAATCGCCAGGAGTGCGAAATGGAGCGGCTCTGTTTACTTTTAATTTTCTGTCAAAAGCGTCGAATCCTGAGAACGTTCTGATGATACAACAAAAAATGCATGCTATTCTCATAGGTGTGCCTTGCTTTTACACGGAGCTTGCTTTAACATAGATTCATTCTAAAAGTGTAGTACGATTTTACTTTCGGAGGTATAATAGCACAGCCAACGCTGTAAGAAATAAGCGCCCAAAGTATAAAAATTTATGCTTATTTGCATACGAAATAAATCCAAAAATAATTTGTTCTGAGAAAATCAACAAAAAAAGAACTTAAACGCCTGTAACGCTCTCAAAAATACATCTGGGAGAGCTAGAATTCATCAAATTTGTAGCTTGTCTTCAGATTCTTGTTTTCGTCCAATTTTGCATATGGGGCGCGTCATAACTTTTCTAGCTTGTTTTGAAGCATCAGTACAGCAGCGGGAGGCCTTCACATTAGGCGGCCGATGAATTATAGAAGTTTTTAAATTGTAAAGGCCATGTTTTATTCCTAATCGTTTGAACGTATCAAGCGTGTTTTTCTTGACATTGATGAAATAGCAGAGAGCGTCAGATACAGCAAACTTTAGCGTCGGAAGGTTCACATGGGTGTCCTTGGTTGACCTTTGTCAACTCGTGCTCTTGAAGCACTCATTCAGGGCAAGACGACGCCTGACAGAGTGCCAAGATCTATAACTGTTTTCGGACAGAGTAGACGTTTATCGCAGAATTTTGCAGCCACTCTCCCCATTATTCAACACGCTTCAACGCACTTCCTGGAGCACTCATATCACCGGGTCTTTCGCGCACGGTGACTTTCGTGTATAGATTCCCGAGAAACTTTTGTTGCCCTCGCCTTCGCACTCTGATCTTTGCCATACTGTAGCTACTACTATCAATTAGAAAACTACAGTGCATACACAACAAAGAAAGGCAACTCTGTATTTATATACCGCACCAGAAACCAGGATAGTGTAAGCAAAATGCATGCTTTAAACTCGGTGCGTCAACGTTGTTACAGTTTATTTTTACCAGAGATGGAAACATGCACTAGAATTACTTTTGTTCACCTAATTCTGCCGTAACATCTGGTGTCCCGGCAGGGTCCGTATTGGCCCCTCGGTTTTTCTTGATTTATACTCGTAATAATGATCTTCCTACTTGCCTTTCTTCCTGAACTGTCCGACTGTTTGCAGATGACTGTGTAGTTTACCAGAAAATTACTAACCATGCTGATTATGTCAATCTGCAGCACGATCTAGATGGGGTATTCGAATGGTGCAATCAATGGCTCATTACACTTGATACAACTAAAGCATGAGCGTTTGTCACCACGCTACTACTAATTGTCCGTGTACTTCATCATCATCAGCCTATTTTTATGTCCACTGTAGGACGAAGGCCTCTCCCTGCGATCTCCAATTACCTCTGTCTTGCGCCAGCGTATTGTCGGAGTCATGAAGAAGGTAGTGGCCGAATACTGCACCAGGGAGGCCAATTCCTGTTCTGGTGAGGGAGTGACTTTGATGAAGCTTAGTGGGCCTTCCTAGTTTGGTTGCACCTGAACTAGTATAGCCCCACTAGCTCTCGGCATTAATATTTTTTTCTTGCCGCTGTCAGGCACCACTCATTGCCTGAAAATGTGGTGGGCTGGAGTACGATTCGAACTTTCGACCTTCAGATTTGAAGCCGGGTATTCTACCTCTGCTCCACGCCACCACTGTCCGCGTACTTACTGCCTCAATAATATTCGATTACCATCTGTTGACAGTCATTAATACCTTGGTGTCCACATTTTTTAAATCTTTCGTGAAATACCCATGTCGAATATGTAACTAACAACGCGAATCGCATGCTTGGCTATTTACCTCAGAACATTCAAAATATTTTTGAACCCCATCGTCTCTGAAGTTAGCACTTAACAAAACTTTCGTACGTTCTAAATTAGAGTACGCATGCGCCATATGAGATCCTACTTAGACAACCGTCAAACTCTTGAAGCCATTCAGAATCGCGGAGCACGCTTCATCTTATCGAATTATTCACGTTATTCTAGTGTCAGGTTTATGAAGAAAACCATAAACTTCTCTGAGCTTTCGTTGCGTCGAAAGTTATTTCGCCTTAATCTTTTTCACAAAATCTATTATTACAACAACGATTTGAAGGACATCCTGTTTCATCCACCTCAATATATCTCAAGGACCGATCATCGCTTCTAGGTTGGTCTACCATTTTGTCGCACAAAATTGTGTAATGACCCTTTTGTTCCTAGAACAAGTGTCGCATAGAAGCCTCTTCCCTCCACTATTCACTATTCCCTCCACTAGTTCAAGATCGCTTTACAAGATGCCTTGTAATATTTTGCTGTTAGTTGCACGACTTGCCATTTTTACCCACTCTTTTCTGTAGTGCCTTTTGTCCCTGAAAGTATTGTAAATAAATAAATAAATAAATAAATAAATAAATAAATAAATAAATAAATAAATAAATAAATAAATAAATAAATAAATAAATAAATAAATAAATAAATAAATAAATAAATAAATAAATAAATAAATAAATTCTTTTGAACCCCTATTACTCAAAACAGAAAATAATACACAATTCGATCATTTTTTTTTCATGTTACAGATCAGACCGGCACCTTCAGTTTCAGTTTAACAGACACTGGGTGGTGTTCAAATATTGCTATATCCTTTGACAAAAGAGCGCAAGAATATAATATTTGCTGCAAAATGTTCTTCAATGAATCCTGCATATAATTAGGTAAAAACGGAAAATCGACTTTTTGAAACAAACATCGTGTTTTTAACTTCGCGATATACCTTAAAAGAGGGCCATAAGATATTCAGAAATGCACGTAAATGCATGAACATTGAGGCTTGCCTGTGAACTTGGCGAAGGCACTCGGTGCCTTCTCGGAAGCCTTCCTGCGAACGCTCGTCCCACCATTCTTTACTGCTCGCTGGAGTGATGACGTGCGCGATCTCACGAGCCAGAAGGGAACCGATTGTTCCGAAGTTGAATTCTCTGAGGACACAAGGAGCCGAGAGTTAGGTCCTTTCAGTTTTTTAAGCATAAATCTTGGTGTTTTCAATATATTACATCGCTAGTGAATATAGTTCTTCATCGCTTGGTTATTTTTATGCCAAGAAATAATGTCCTCATGCCTACCTAACTTCGTTACGTGTGATTTTGACATTTGTTACAATCGACGTTTAAAAGCGGTCTTTGCAGCTTGTACGGCCTATTGCAATAATCAGAGCTTTACCACATGGAAGCAGCTCAGTTACACTGCCACAGACGTCACTGCGCAATAAATCGCAGCAGTGCACAAAGTTTTTAATATGCTTTAGCGTCTTTTCGTTTAGAAATCCGATAGTAGTAGCAACTGATAAACCGGAATAAGACCTGAAATGTCACGGAGCGGCATATTTTCGAGAGTTTTCGAGTGGTTTTGACGCCAATTAACGGCCGCCAAAAACGTTGTATCTTCACGGGGCAGCATATAGTCTCTCGAGAAATCGACACGCGGATCAGCGGCCGCCAAAAACGTCTTGTCCTCACTGTGCGGCATATAATTTCGAAAAGGCGACACGCCGATTAACGGGCGTCAAAAATGTCGTGGCCCCACGGGGTGGCATCTCGTTTCGAGACATCGACACGTCGATTAACGAAACCCGAGGTGTGCGTCCGTGTGGTGCAGGGCCGGGGCTCGACCTTGGAGAGAGGGGAATCTACCGGCCTTCTTCCCTGGTGAAAGGGGCACGGCCAAGACTTTTGGGAGGAGTTATGAATTAATTAGGTGAACTCTGCATACCGGCAGTTCCCCTACATAGAAAACTAGGGAAAGGAGCGGCTATTTAAGCGCAGGTTTTGGGCCCTGCTAATTAGTCTAGAAGCTGAACCTATGCGCTGCTGAGAAGTCGTCGGGGGGCTAGTGCCGTCCAGTATCGCCTGGGCCGCCTGGCCACGTCGGAACTCCGAGGAACTAGTTGACGTACGAGACGACAAACCAACGTCTGCAACGAAGCTCACGGTAGTTCGCCTCAAGTTAGCTCAACCTGCTTGAGAGAAAACGTCAAATCTAGACTCCTGGGAAATTCAGGCCAGCAATCGCATCCACCTCAACAAGATCGGCCCGCCAGCATTCTTCGAGAAAGCTCTGCGCGCCGACTTAACGGTTTATGGACTTGCTGCTGCTGCCCGGCCACACGTATGACATCGTTGTTTTCATTTGAACTTTATTTTAGGGAAATGCTGTTCGGTGTTATTCTTGTATATTTGATCCGCGCCCTGTTTCATATGTATATGTATTGTTAATTGCTCATCTCATTTCTCCGTCATCATTGTGTTATATTAAGTTCAGGTGTGTTAGTCTGTCTTGTGTCTTTTTTATTATTTTATTTTATTAATTGTGTATATTTATCAGTCGATAAAAATCTTTTTTTTTGTTTACTCCCGATTCTGACTCTTTTCACTGTGTTCGCTTGAGTACGGAACGACCAACCGGCTTGTATACACCGTCGATCGACTTCGCACCGACGACGAACGCGTGACAGCCATGAAAAATGTATACAGACAGAATGAAATATGCCCTTTTTTGTTTTCTGAATATTTAGCCGTGTTTTTACAAAGAGGATATTTTTTTTTGTTTTTTCAGTAATTTCGACATTCGCTATCCTGGATGCGCATTAGCCGAGTACTCTACGGGAGGCAAAATGCTTCAAAAATTAAAAAAAAAATCCAGTGACATGTGGAGCTAAATAAAATTTTGGGAAACTAAGTTAACTTGGTATGCGACTTCTTTCTTGCCCACCTAATATAATATGATTTTCATTGGCTTTACGAGGATAGTACCCCCATTGCAGGGACAAGGTAACTGTGGTTAACGTAAACTTCAGTTACTAACTGCCGCCGTATATTCTCACTTCAGCAAAAAAAAAAAAAAAAAAGCCTTTATTCGTATTTTATACCCAGATACTATAGATAATGGTTTAATGAAATGTTTTATTTCCTGTAACAGCGCGTGATAATGCCATTGCGTACCAGGAGTTCAGCTTGATTATGATTAGTCTGCCTGTTTAACAGCTTGTTAAATAGAACTGACAATCAGGCTAGTTGGTAATGACTCATTATGAGTACGATAGTACCTATTGTGTAACCTACCGCTACCATACGATAGCAAATGGCATAGAGGTTCTCAAGCCTTCGTGCTTTCATCTGGTACTAAATACGATGAGTAACCCAAGCGCTTAGAATGAAGCCCTCCGACACAGCGTTCAGCGACAGGCACCGCAATCAGACTGGCACTAAAAATAAAATTCCCTTTCATTATTATGCGACATTAAATGATTGAGTGCAACAGCTAAGAAAGATGAATTAAAAGAGGCGTATACATTTCCAAATTAGATTTTTTGAACTTTAGTAACGTAATGCGTGCGATACTTGAGATATGTAAGAAAAACACACCTTGGCATCGTGGCGGAGTACAGTACCGGGGCACTGATGAGAGCACCCGAAAGAACGACACTGTTGAGCAGCTCGCTGAAAGTGAAGGCACCTTCGATTTGCCGCTCGGCCAGCAGTTCCATGCCAACAGGCAGCGGGTAAGTTACGGACGCCGTCTTGTGGTCTCCCATCAAGGTCAGGTGCTCGTTCAGGAAGTCACCGGACCACTCGCTGATGTTGGGGTAGACTGGCGTGCTGCGGTCAGTGAGCTGTCTGACGAGCCGGTGAGGAAGCGTCACGGTCGTGTTCCTGAACGTTGCTATCAGGGTGACCCAACGGCGGCTGTCGATCCACGGGACCAAGCCCTGGTTCTTGGAGAACGCGTCGACGACCGCGTCGAGCAGCACTTGCGTGTCTCCTTCGGCGATGGGGGGCAGGCCCAGCAGGCGGCTGATTTGGTACGAGCAGGCGTGACTGGCGACACGACACGCTGTCTTCAGGCAGGTCTTGCGAGTTTCCAGCTCGGTGGTGTCCACGCTTGAGAGCCTACTCTTGAAGTAGAGAGCAAGAAACTCCGCGGCTACCTGTAGTGACAGATAGGCTCGCACTGTCTCGCTCGTTGTATTACTACTTATGACTCTCAGGATGTTCTCTACCTGGTTCTGGCCAGTCCAGAGGAACCCTTCTGCTCGAGGCACACGCAGGTGCTTCTGAAACAGAGATGACCAATCGGCTTGCCCAAATTCTCGAGCTACCTCGGTAATCGAGCTCAAATTGAGCAGCCTCGTGTCAGAGTCGTTTTCAAAGGCAGCGTTCACGATGTCGTCGAGTTTCAGGATGTCACCAACCAAGTTTTTCGCGGGTGCGTTCGTAACCATCTTTGCGAGAGCTTCTTCCAGGTGACTTTCGAAATTGGGAAGGCCTTCGAATGCTTTTCTAATTGAACGTCCACTCGTAAGGGCAGGGTACGTGTTTTTCTCGTATAATTCAAGCCCGATGCCAAAGAGGACGTCGATGCCGTTCACTGCCGACAGTGTCGCTATGGCCATAATCAAATCACGCTGAGGTATGTTGTGCAGGCTACTGGCATGCTTTTGCAAACGTGGAAGAACGGATGCCAGAACCGTAGTATCTTGACTGTTGTTCATAAAACTAATGCAAGCCCTGAAATAAGAAATACGAAGTTTAAACGGAACAGCCGTAACAAAATACTTTTCATAGATGTAGCGCATATATTTGATGCAACGTTAAGGCTTTCATCCCTGCGATCCATTATCAGGTCCCGTATGCAGGCAGCCTGCATTGCGGAAGCAATTATCAAGCGACTAGATCGCCCGTTTTTGTGCTTGTAATCCTATAGCTAACTATTCCAGACTTTCGTCGTTTTATCAGAAGAGTTACTCTGTGAAAATTTATATATCCTTAAGCGATACGCACCAAGTCGCGTTTGTAACATTAGGTGACATGAGGTGTAAACTGAAAACCTTGATATCCGTTTCCCAAGATTGCCTGCAAGAACTCCTCAATGCTATCAGTGCTGTCGGCTGAGAATTGAATAATTTTGGTGTCATGGGCATTCAAACAAACGTCATTGCCTTCTTCATAATGAAAGCCACGCCATGGAGAGGACACACGTATAATTCATGCGGTAAATGAAGGAGAATAGTTATTACAATGTAACTACTGAAGAACGTTCAGGCGCAACCTAAAGGTCATTTTGCTATTCAGATTGTTATCTTTATTATTAATCTTGACAATGCGCACGCATTACGGCCAACTCATTCTTTACACCTACGTGGTGAAGACGTGGTTCCGCCCTATTTATTAACCCTTTTTGTATCTATGCATAGACTTGTCGTCAGGGTTATGTCGATATGGGACCTCACTCGCCATCGAAAATGCATCTCATTGCATAGGGGCAGAACCTATGTAGTGCGTAGCTGTCGTTATAGTCGACCATTCCTGGAACATGGTTGTGTTCTCTTCTCGTCCTTCTGTTGAAGATTACTTGTTAATTGTGGCTCTCTAAATAAGTGAATTGCTCATTTGAATTGTGGCGCAAGTATTTAGCAGATTATACAGTGATGTTGCAGTACACTTTAGGTACCACGGACATGCAGTCTAAGTGAGCGTCCTTTCTTATTTAAGAGATATTACAAAACGAGTAAGTTAGAATGAACTAGCGCGAAAAAACACGACCAGAAGACAAGAAGGGAGACACACACCAGCGCTGGTGTGTGTCTCCCTTCTTGTCTTCTTGTCGTGTTTTTTCGCACTGTTTCCCTCTCGAGTATGTACCGACTAGCCCAAGCCTCTACGGTCTTGCAATTTATTTAGGATGAACTAAATTAGTTCTTCCTAAGACCAAGGGTGTATGCATAAGCTAAAATTGCGCAAGTTGCAGTCATCACAAAGCGTTCTGAACACCAGGGTGCTAGTTTACTAATCATCTCTTTCTAGTGATTCCTAATTTCTTAATCATACGGGTGTAGAAGTTAATTGAAGTTGGCAGCGTCCATATAGCAGATGCTCACCTGTATGTGTGGAAGAAAATGTGGGATCCATAGGCGTCCGGGTAAGGCAGTTCCCCTGGCATGATAATGCTGTCCAGGAGGGAATAAAAATTCTCCATGATCTCTCCCATGAAACTGCCGTTCTGCGTCCATCGGTAGCAAACGTAGTCATAGAAGTCATGACATGGGTCCACTGTCAAGTTCCCAGACGTGTCGAGCAGCTTGAGCGCCTGCGTACATCGTAGGAGACAGACGTGCGAACTATGTATGTATAACACTGTAACACTACTCAAACTGTATCGCACCATTCGCAAACAAGGTGTTGCCAACGCTCTTTTTACATCAACCGCAAAAATTCAAGTAGCACATGTTTGCCCCATGTATACGAAAAGTTTTTTTTTTCTTTTACGTGCGAACTATGTATGTATAACACTGTAACACTACTCAAACTGTATCGCACCATTCGCAAACAAGGTGTTGCCAACGCTCTTTTTACATCAACCGCAAAAATTCAAGTAGCACATGTTTGCCCCATGTATACGAAAAGTTTTTTTTTTCTTTTACGTGAGTGAACCATCGGTATACATTGCTTTGGCGCATCTTCCGGCACTTCCAACAACATCTCAGAACACCTTCGCTCGGCCCAACACTGGGAAACACTGGCTGTCACAGACGGTGCCATTCATTCCCTATTGCTTCAAACAGGGCCCCCTCCATTTCTTTGAAGCCCACACGGCTTTGAAGCCCAAAGCTGAATAATCTTTTACCGCGTCGAGGTCTCCCGCCGACTTCCCTTTAATGACTACAGCTTACATTTTGTCACACCTGACATGGCGGTACCTGGCCACCTGATGCCTGCCCACTTCCGGCCGAACGGGTAGCCATTCATAACCAGTTTGCCTGCTTGCTGGAAGTGGATGGTCTTGTAGATCTTGATCTGAGTTTTTAGTGCGAATAGCACTGGACACAAGAAGACACAATGGACATGCATGGCACTATGTGTGTATTTTGTGTGTTTTTTTTTGTGTCCCCCCCAGTATTATTGGCGCTAAAAAAACTCAGATCAAGATACCATACCAACAAGCCAACATTGCTACTCTGGTCTTGTACACTTTCGCCTACACTTTGTGTCCGCTCTGCAGCGAAGCTTTGGCGCTATCTCGGTGGTCTTCTTGGGATTGGTTCTCAATATCGAGGGGCGAAGGCCTAGCCTGTGGTCACACAGGGGCCGCTCGCGATGTCACTGCAAGGTAAGGGGGGCGCCATGTGTACCGCTACGGCAAAACACGGCGAAAGACGTTGCACGGTGACAGATGGCGCCACCACTTTTTTGCGTAGATTTGGGCGTCCTTTAAGTGGTGTCGCCGCAGAGCAGACGCACCTGCCACTCCCGTGGATTGGCGTTGTTCAGGGATCATATGCCAGCAGGCAAGGGCATCATATGCGTTCCATTATGGCCGATGTGATTTCGTAAGCTTCGCCGCTGTACACATATGTATAGCAGTGACGTCATTTAGCTTGAAAAAAAAAAAAATTAGCGTAGCTTGCACTAGTGGCGCAAGGCTAAAGAAACAGCGGAGCCGATCGGCACCCTGCTGGTCCGGGCCTTACGGGTTATGCTCGGTTTTGCTAAGTTTTGCAAGGTGATGCTTGGTTGTGCTAAGTTTTGCGAGATGATGGTCGGTTTTTTTGGACTATTTCTTGTGCCATGCAACTGACCTTGCTATGCAAGGGCTGTAGTGTCTCTCACTTAGCTAGATCAAGCAATCACACAGTCAAGTCAGATTCAACCACATTTATTATGTACAATTATATTCCGGAATGTATTATTTATTGATCGATTATCGATTAGCTATTGTTTATATCGCAAAGTATTGGCCACGTATTTGGGCTAGGCTAAATACTACCAAGTAATCCCCAGCATTTTCCAGAATTTATTGATTATTGATTGATTATCGATTACATATTCATTGGCTATTGATTGGCTATCGCAAGGTATTGCCCACGTATTTGGACTAGGCTAAGCACCACCAAGTAATCCCCAGCATTTGCCGGAATTTATTACATAATTGATCGATTATCAATTAGCTATTGATTGGCTACCGATTGGCTACCGCAAGGTATTGGCCACGTATTTGGGCAAGGCTAAGCACTAACAAGCCATCCCCAGCATTTTTCAGAATTTATTGATTATTGATCGATTATCGATTAGCTCTTGATTGGCTATTGATTGGCTATCGCAAGGTGAAGCGAGGTGCAGCTGTACGCAGTGACGTCATAGTTAGGCGAGTTTTTGCAAACGCTACACAGGGAACGAAAACCTTAAAACAGCTCCGCTGTTAAAAATAAAGGTACTGGCAAACGGAGGCTTCGGAAGGGCAGCTGAGATTATGCTAACAAACCTTTTAGAGTTCGTCCAGAATCGCTGCACCCGGTTTTTTCTTTCTAACTATAGCCGCTAGTCTAGTGTTTCCTCAATGAAACTAACGCCTGACCTACCAGAGCTCGGTTTGCGCCGAAGGTGTTCACAACTGTGCTTCTTGCATAAAATAATTTACTTCGATCAGATACCTAGTAAAGAGTTGCACCATCGGTCATCGTACGTACTACAAGAAGTTTGTGAACCACTTTGTCGCTGTAAAATTTACTCGGACCCCTCCATACCGGAATCCTCGGAAGGCGGAAACCACCTCCCTGCTTCAATCACTGCGACCTCTTAACTCCAAGAATTTACAGACCACCACCAACGCTTATATTTGTCCTTGTCCCTCATCTCTGTAACACCTTAATTCGGGCGATTGAGAGTAAATAAATAAATAAATAAATAAATAAATAAATAAATAAATAAATAAATAAATAAATAAATAAATAAATAAATAAATAAATAAATAAATAAATAAATAAATAAATAAATAAATAAATAAATAAATAAATAAATAAAGTGGACGGCGGAGCATCTATAGGGCATTCAAGGGGCAGCGGAGAGATCAAAGCTGGACCCAGGGTGCCCGTGGGATACTTTGGTTCCGAAATCAGGTAGTCGTATTTTCTGTGAGCTCTGACGCGAACGTTTAAGTGATTTTGACAAGATGTGATAGGACTTTTTATTTTTATTAAGTACGTGAGTATTTATGCAACTCTGATGCAACAAGCTCTACATTCTAGAATACTCTCCACCTCAATGTTTTCTGAAATTGCACTCTTCTGTGAAATGCTGGTCGCAAGGCTACAAAAATGTCTTCAAGTTTGAGTACGATCTGGTAGTTCCATTGCAAGACCGCACATTGCTCAAAATGTTTATTTTTGTACAATGCGTCTGTGCAGTAAGACGATGCATGGAAGGATGCTCGCCACACAATCCTGGACAAATAAGCCTGCTCTCAACGTCAAGTGCGGACACGTAAGCTCTTACTGAAACAAAATACAGTGTCATAATATATGCAGCCGGTGGTAGCCAAATGGAGTGAGCTTTGAAGTTTCACCATGGCTCCTTCCCCCCGTGTCGTGTCATTGTGTTCTTGTCCAGCCTGTTCAGCCTCTGTTACCACTAAGAGCCATGCGATTGTTACTACGCAGTCAGATACTAATTCTGGATCACGTAATTATGCTTCTTTGAGTCCGTTCACTTACGAAGCCATCAATTACGAACTTGTCGAAGGAATGCATTGCGGGAGTTCCTATGGGAACGTACCTCGTGACACTGCTCGGTTTCGCAGGGCAGTGACGCGTCGGCGACTTCCTCCGCGCGCCGCGAGATGGCCATGGCGAAAGCGAGCATGGCGAATCCGACGAGCGAACAGAACAAGCCTATCAGCACGCCGGCGAATGCACCAGGGCGTGCAGGCGTCTTGTCGTACCCGCGCTGGTCCTTGTCGCCGACTGCAAGACATCGAATAATAACAAAAAAGGCCGCATAGATTAACCATAGTCTCCTGCATTTCTACACTTGTGCGGTGCGCTGCCCGCCGCTGCTCCGCCGTTCCTATTTACGCTGCAGTAGCCGAAATAAGGCTGTCGCCACACTAAGAACATCGCATGAGTTTGAATCAAATCTGGATAGGTCGTGCGTTGTGTGCGCACTGCTGGGAGGGCCCACTGTAGTCAGAAATAAATTATTGCGATATGCAATGGATGAGCACTTGAATGTTTACTACAATGGTTAAGAACACTGCTCCGGTCGTTATGAAAACTACAAAGAGGACCTTTTTGAAGTGTAAAATGTACAGGCGCAACAAACGGGACACTGCGGGTAACAAACGGACACACGTCCATGCCATGGCATACGTCCTAATGCAGAAAGGCGAAGAAACCTTTGTCTCTCGATGCAAGGGATGCTCATTATATAGGCAAGAAACAGGCTAGCTCGCCTGCCATTCTCAACACAAGCCACTGTCGAGGACAGCACATGACCGTAAGTCGGCAGCTAATTACAGCCCCAACCGGTCTCTAAACGAGGGCAGCAGTATCCTGGCCTAAAATGCCACCACAACAGCAACAACATGTCTGACAACTTACACAGCGCCTTTAACTTGTCTCCCGCACCCGTGGTTCCCTTGGGACCGCTAGACAAGTCACTCGTCACGGCGCCTGCAGGCGGAGGCGCTGTGGCTGCAATCTTCAAGGGGGGCGCGCCCTGAATGGTGGTCTTGGGTGCCGGCTCGTTGTCTGAGGCGAGCTCGAGGTGGGAGGCACTTTTCTCAATTTTGGGGGTTGCGGACTTCCTGGATTTCACCGAACTGGTCTGTTTCGTCAGGATTGCGGAGCCATTCGCCGGTGGCTGAACGGTCTTGGCAAGAATACTTCCTTCGTCAGTAGTCATCTCGTCTATTACTAAAGACGAACGCCAACTAGGAGTCGATATTTCGAAATGGAAAGGCTGGCACTGGGTGGTCTGCAAGAAACAAGGTGTCCCCGTTATATGGAGCTTAGAGCAAGGAAACACGAACTGGTAGTTGTGGTTGGTTATCACACTTATCAGTATGACAAATAGAAAATTCTTCCTCCTGTTTATGCAGAACAATTTACAAGGAAAATTGTCTTGAGTGACCTGCCAAAAGGCATACGGTGCCTGACAAGGACATGCAATTCTTGCAGCTCAATCATAGTAAAGCAAACATACGAAAATCAAGCACTTCAAAATTGATATATATGAAGAAAAAAACGATATCGTGGTCGTGAACCCAAGGGAACCCAAGGGACCACACACACACACAAAATAATAATAATCTGCGCTGTGTTTCGTCACCTAAAATCATAGGACGTTCATGCCTGGGCTGTATATAGTTAGCTTAGGCAGATTTTCATCCATCTCAAGTGCGCCGGCTAATTGTCAATAACACTAAAAATTTCAGAACTATGTATGGGTAAAAATCATTCTACAAGCGTGGTTAGGTGAAACAAAAGAGTACAGTTGATGTTATGTATTCACAATGAATGAGCACCAGTGCTTATGTGCCGATATTCTGCCTATGGTCATAGTACACGAGGAAACACGTTGACTTGACACAGTCAGAGCGCTATCGGTACCTCTATAACGCTTTTCACTAGCACACGCTTAACCAATCTTTAACCCAGTGTTCAAAAGCTGCAGACATAGCGCGGTCTTCGCGTACTGAACTCATTGCCTCAATTTACGACCATGCCACATATTTACCCTAAACATTTTCCCCTCTCTTTCTCTTTCATATTACCCCAGCGTAGAGTAGCGCGCCACAGACACTCCTCCGGCAGACCTTTTCGCCCGACGGACCACCTGGGGATTTTTAACGTGCCCCATAAGTCTAAGTACCGACCTTAATCTAAGTACCGTCCAAATTATTCCAGAGTCCCACACTACGGCGTGCCTCATAATCAGATCGTGGTTGTGGCGCGTAAAACCCCATAATTTAATTAAATTCATTGATGCGAACATTTCCTGCCGCCGGAGCAGTGAAATTGTTAGAGCAAATTTATAGTCGCGTCTGTTCGAAGGTGCTAAAGAAAATTAACGCGCTCGTCATTTCCTCCAAGCGGTAAACTTTGGGAAATTCAGGGCCTTACGGGCAAGGTACGCACCTATTGTAGCTCGATGGGCCAATGACAGCTTCAGCCGGGAACGTTTTTCGCACTTGCAGCAGCAGCACCACCAGTAGCTCTAATGGCCTCGCGAAGCAAGAACGTGAAATTTCACGCGGTGGCAGTGCGCGTGCTTCAACGGCCGATAACGTTCGAATTTTCTTTCTCTTCGCTATCTGTGAAAATTTTTTTCACCTGCCGCTGAATTTAACGCAAAGCTAACATAGTTGTATTCAACACCACTGAATACGGTTCCAGCTAAGTTCTGTGTTCAGAAGAAATTCATATTCTGCCCCCTGAGAAGACCAAGACCAAGAAAGTTCATTTCATTCTTACTTGTGGGATTACTGACGGGCACATATGTTTGTTTCCCTCTTGAATATGGTAATGTTCACTAAGACCTTCAATGTCACGCACCTTCTTGGCTACGCTGTGTTTACCCACGTAAATAATTCGGCACGTTTTCCGCATACACTTTTTTCTTTCGTGCCGTGTGCCACGACTACGTATAAGTAGCCTTGTTTATGATCATTGCCTCTATCCTCTCGTAAGTATTCGAAACTCTTTTAAAGACATCTGCTTGCCTATGATACACGTTTTACTGGGGAAACGAACACTTGTGAAGCGATTCACTGGAGCACGCGACTGACGTGAAGTCATGTGGACTTGAAGTCGCATTGGAAAGGATGATAATAATAAACCAACGAATCAATCCTTTATTTACCGTGCCCAGGAACAATCCTCAGGTCGGATTGCTGGCTCACGCATGCATTAAGAAAAAGAAACTGCAGGCAAATATAAGTAAAAAATAAACATTAGAATGACTAAGAAAAACAATGCGGTGTTATTCCACGTACCATCACACGGCATAAATGTCCTGAGTATGTCATCGCGTTTCCCCGGCGACTGCCCCGCCGAGAAAGGAAGCGAAGGAAATTGCGGGAAATCTCCGAAGGATTAGAGTGTCAGTATCGGCCGAAGTGACCACTTACGTCTCTAGCGGAGCGATGGAGTGAAATAAAGGGGGCAGAGAGAGAGTGATTGTGAAGAGGAAGGGACGCTATATTCTGCACCCCTTTAGACATGACGGATCAGTGCCTTGAGTAAGGGGAAAGGGACATCAAGAAGGAAGAAGAGACAGAAGATCGAGGCGGTCACAGAGCACTTGGCTTTAAATTATCCATGAAAATTATGGATTTTAACGTTTATTTGCTTAGCTCTTATGTAAAACCTGCCCGGTTCTTGGTCAAACCCCGTGAGTGGGTATCTGCCAAATATCTTAACGCCATCGTCATCATCAACATCATCATCATTATCTGCCAGCGGTAGCCATATTAGAGTAACGTTGGGTTGTAGAGGGGGTACGCCAGAGTGAAAGAAGGTGAAGGCACAAGTCTGCTCGCACCAATCACCATGGATACCATGCCTGATTTCTCCAAAAGCAAATTCGTTGACGGTGAAACAGATTTTTCCTAATATTTTTCGAAAACGCACAAGCTTCTTCCAGCGCACATACTTGAAGGTCTCCTTCAAGATCATCCTGGTGAATTTCCGCCTGACTTGCTTATTTATACGGACGCAACACAAAGTTTAGAGACGGCCGGAGTTGGTATCTTTTCAACTCAATGTAACTGGTCTTTTCCTCTTCGTCGCGCTGATTACACCCCAATTTTTTTGCAGACTTTCTGGTACTTATTCTGGTCATCAGAAAATCGGGCCCACAAAAATGTAAAGTAATAATTGCTACAGATGCGCTTTCGGTCTGTACACATTTAGCTCCCAAGATTTTCGACTCTTGTCCCGGACAATTTGCCTGAAGCCCACTTTGTCTGGGTCCCTGGACATAGAGGAATCTTTTTAAATAAGTCCACTGACTCGCTCGTATCGTCGTCACTAAATGGTGCGGTCTTAAATGCTCTTTCTGATTTCTCTTTTATAACAAGAGCTAGGTTCAAACGACTTTTATTTATAAATTGTAATGGATCATCCCTACTTTCCGCAGATGACTTTAGACATGTAATATTTACGAATCCAAAAATTCCTTCCACGACTGTGCGAGGTGACGTTATCACGCTTCCGTTGTAGAAATCCCCGCCTAAATTTTTGCCTTCATAGGTCTAGTTTATCCATCACTAACCTCTGCTCTTTTTGTAATGAGCCAGAAATTCTCCACCATTTTTTTCTTCCTTGCCATCGTTTCTCCTCCCTCCACAGAATGTTTTTTTTTTCATATTTTCGACTGGTAATCTTGGTTTAGCACTTACAACACCAAGCATTTTGTCCTTTGGTGCCTTTCAATTAGGCACAAGCCGTGGGTCGATGATTAGTGATCTGCACAAGTTCATTGAAGCGTCTGGAAAGTTACGCTGCTAGGGATACTGTGGCGCACATTTTTCTTTCTTCTTTCCCCCCGTAAGTTTATGTGTAGGCCCTCTCAAAATTTGTGTTATTATTTAGTTGTCTAATGCTTCACTTTCAATGTTTGCCTTTAGCCCTTTAGGTATTTTGTTGGGGGTACTTTTCAATCAATTCAGTGTGGCCAATGCCCCTCGTGGGTACAAGGCATGATTTGAGGAACAAGAACAATCGCCACGGACAATTTAATGTTAGGATTATTTTTGCGTTATTCTATTCTTTTCCTATCCACCAATCACTACCAGTCAATCGCGTCGATAACACGAGAGGAGCGCCGAATGGCCAACTGACAAAGTGCGAAAAGAAATCGTTCGCCCCAAGGTCAAAACGGAGAGGCGACGCTACATGCGCTGCAGCGCGTTGTGCGTTTGGAAGGGCTTCGTTATATCAATGCGGTGATATGCGAGAGCGTCGGCAGCAAGAGATTAAAGATGGCGAATATATGCTTGCCGCTAAGCAAGACTCATGACAGGGAGTTGACCAGAAGCGACTTTATTCACTGTGTGTGCTCCGGAGTTTAATCGCACCGCTTTAAGGTCAGCGATTTCGACCATGAGTGCAGAGCATGCGACAGACTATTGTTCCCTCTCGAGGTGACTTCAATACCTAAACTCCACAAATCCGCCTTAGAGAAAGACTTTCCTGGTGAACAGAGAGACAGATTTCAAAGAATTCTTAAGATGTCTGACGTTTCACGGCTCAAAGCGTGTCGTACGTGCCGCTCAATGCGTTAGTGTTAGGTAATAAATACTCACATGAAAAAAATCTAGTCAATGTATATTTATATGCAGTGAATGGGATTATCTTAACATATCTAGCTGGCGTAAAAAGAAAATCACATAGTGCAAAAAGGGATTAGGCGTGGGCAGCCAATGGTGAGCAATCGTATACATCCCGCTCAGACTGCAACATGAGGAGCTCGTTAAGTTCTTCCCTTCCTCCTCTTCGTTTCTCCCCCACTCTCTTCCCCATATCACGTGGTTAAATTGTCAAATACGTAGTGAGACAGGTACGCCGGTTTTCCTCTACTTGCTCATTAGTAATACGAATTTGAAAGACTCGCTCTTTTATCCTTCCTTGCGTTTCACGTTTCGCGTGCGTGGCGGGCTTTCGGTGCGGCGGCTCCATTCTGCGCTGAGAACTATGAAGAAACGAGTAACATGTGTTCCAAATTCCACTATCTTTCTCTTCCTTCATGGGTTTTCTCATTCATGGGTACCTTACTCGCCGCAGTTTCGTGCTGTCACCACTCTTCACCGCGTGACAAATCGCATGCACTATTTTCCGGAAGCCGCTATTGAAGGCTTTCCCCTGATTCAATGCCCAGATGGCTCTTCGTAATAAAATAAATCAGCAGCGCTCAGCTGGCAGAGCCGGCTCTTTGCCGTTGTAGAAGTTCCATCGCAAAGATACATTCTTTTGACGTTTGAACAGTTACTTAACTACGAAGAAACGAGGGTTGTCTTTTGACCTTTTCACACCACACCTTAATCACTGGTGATTTCTCATCGAGCCCTTCAATTTTTACGCGCACAGACAGTGTAAGCGCCGTGATAAGCTACTCGCGCTGCGCACCAGAAGCCTACGTTGCATTTAATTCGGCCACGTAATACACCTCACTCGAGCTTTCATACTTCTCACATGGCAAACAGCTGCCGCATGTTCAACCAGGACTTCGTTGCATAGAATGTTCTGTGGAGCCTGCCCCGTACGCAGCACATCCAATATGCTGACCGAGGTCTAGCCAAAATTGTCTAGAACAAGCAGCAGTCAGCCAAATGTATGACATTTGTCATGTCTCAATTCAAAACACACGGCAAGTGCACCAACAGTGAAATCATACAACATAAGTATGCTTGTTGACATGTTTAGGCAGGTAAAGAAGAGGCACGCTCCAGAAAACACTAGTCGTTTTATTCCAGCTTTAAAATAAACTAAGTGAAAACACTCAAGAACAGAAGGCGCAGATGGAAAAGTCCCTCATGAAGTGTCCCGCATTTACGAGCTTCATTCGCAGTGTGCCGAGACAATTCAAATGCTTTCGTGCAGCTTTATTTTTGAAAACCCTTGCTGTCAACCTTGCCAAATGAAGTGCTCGCCGCAAGAAACATTCGAGTACAGATTTAACAATCTTCACCTCTCTAGCCGTACTCCGTGCTCTTTGCCAAGTAAAACGCGTTCACCGACACACTGGTGAAAAGAAAGTCACATGCAAAATGTCTTGAAGAACTGAACAGACGGGAATTTCACTCAAATGTTACCCATGATGTCACCTTCCTCGGGAATATCCGGCAGCTTCCTGGCGAACTTCTTGGAGGAGCCAGGCCCGGTGTACAGAGTGGCATGGATCGTGCCGATCGCCACGATGGCCCCAACGGACCACGTGACGGCGGACCAAAAGTCGGCGGCGTACAGGAGAACCAACGCCACAAACGCCGCCGCGATCAGCCTGTGGTTCTTGGTGAGCACCAGCCTCGTGCCCCACACGGCCGCAGTCTCGTCGTCGTGGTGCAGCTTGAGCGCGGCACACACTGCAGCCACCACCGCGAAACTCGCCAGCAATTCCAGGCTGGACATTACGTAGCCCGCCAGGATGACGACGAACAGAATGCTGTAGTTGATACAGAAGTGGTCCACGTTCGATTGGATCCGCTTGGCAACATCCTGGGCCGACTTGGGTACCGAAAATCGGGCGGTGTCCACGAAATGGTTCCACGGCTGTGCGCGGTTGAGCTGCTCGTTAGACCAGGACACGATGGCGCGTCGTACGTCAAAGTCCTCCCCCTTGGTAGACGAGCAGAGGCGCTTGCGTGGCAGTGCGGGGGTTGGCGCACGGGAGGTGGCTGGAGCATCATCAGAAGACTTCGGCCTGGTGTTCAGGGACTCCCCAATGTCGCCCTGCTCACGGTCCATGGCTTCGAGTTTCGCTGCCAGTCGCTGTGTTTTCCAGATGGCGGCTGGTTGTGAGCGGTAGCGCTGCGCTGCTTTCCCTCTTGGTAGGTTCGACAGACCCTGACGTGGCGCTAGACTTGCTCAGAGCTGTAGCGAATCCCGTTCAGCCAGCGCAGTAACGTGCTTAGTTCACGCGCTTCTGATAGTTTTTCTTCCTCGTCGCCGGTGTATGGCACGAGTTCCACAAAATGCCACCTTTTCTTTTTTTCTTCTTTTTTTTTTCACACGTACGTCGTGGGTCTGGGGTCAAACACTCTTTGCGGCTTTTTTCGCTGGGTTTTGTTTCAGGCTGAATACACTCTTTTTCATTTTTCTTGCGTGTATTTGCGTATCTTCTTTTTCATTTGAGAATAGAAAAACATAAACCTCAGTCCCGTCGCGAGTTCTCCCTTCCAGTGCAGGTCACGATGCCGATGACAACGACATGTATTACATGCCAATTAACTTCAGAATTTACCTTTATTTTTCTTCGTTTTTGTCAATATATTACCACCCGGTTCATGGCCAATCCTCCACAGTGGGTGTGTGTCATTATACAAGAAATCATCATCATCATCATCAATTAACATGAGTAAAAGAAAACAAACCAAACCTTACACGTGAATTTCATATTTGCTCAAAGTGAACTGCTTGTGGAAACTTGTGGAAATAGCTCCCGCTATAGGTGACCCGTAAAACGAGCAATCGCAGGGAATTGTGGGGCTCGCCGTCTGCTAGCAGCTTCCGGTTCGATGGACGACGCGGCGCATCGGCAGCATGCCCGGCGCACGTGTTTTTCTACGCGGTTTCCACTGTCAGTCGTGCGAAGCTTTCTGTCCGCTTTGTGGACCATAAATGTCGTACCATTCACGCCGCCGATTTCGAGGTTTCAGTTCACTCTGGGCGCGACGATGACGAGCCAAGAAAGGCAAGGATACGCTTTTATTCATAAAGGAACTCTGGTTTTCGTTTCGGCGGCCTTTTTTGTTTCTGCCAGGTTTAGCTCTACGACATCTGCCGTTGCTTGGACCCACCGTCACTGACTGCTCTGCCTGCGGGTCAGTCAGACAGGTGAAAAAGTTATCGTTATCCGATAATTAATCAAACGTGTAGAAGCATTACTTAGAAAATCGGGTGCTGAGGCGATGGCTACAGCGGTGCATGCTGTTCTGCGATCCTAGCTAGAAACCGATATCGTCGGTATAATGGCGCAGCTAGCGCTGAAAATGATAACTTTGCGCGCTGTCAACGGCATTTCTCGCTCGAAACTCTAGGTTCATTTGAAGTAGTACGTAGTTAAACGTTCTCGCTTTTTTTGTCAACAATGGCCGTATCACCGTCATATTACGGCTGCGCATTATCTCTATCTGTGCTGAAAGAGCTAAGGAGGGCTAGTTGGTTACGAGTATTATGCATCTCGCTGTGTCCCGCTTAAATTCATGCCGTAAAACCTCGTTTCATAATAACTCTATATGTGCATGCGAGTACTGACATAGTTCTGGCTGCCCGAGTCAATGTGGAATGACTCGGGCAGCCACATGTTTTCCGTGCTCACGTTGGTTTCGACAGGAATTCAGGGCGCAGGCTCCTTTCCCAAGCGCATCACCCCCGAAGAAAGCCGAACGCCAGGCCGGGGGACGCTTGTGCCCATTTGAACCAGTGGGTGCCCGGCGGCGGTGGGAATCGAACCCATAGCCTCCCGCAGCCGAGGCGGGCGTTCTACCACTAGGCCACGGCTGCGGTAGAACATGGAATGATTCCCCAAGAAATATCTTGGGGAATCATTCCATGTCGGCCTTTACACAGCTGATCGCCGCCTGATAAGTGACACTGTACGTTCATTTTCTTTTTGTTCGCGGATGGTTTCTGCCTTGTTACAGTTTTGGAAGTGGCAGCCATTCCTCGGATGCTTGTGCACAGCTGACTCAGCAAGGGTTGCTGCAAGGCAGTAGTTACCTGCGTTCACCTTTAACGCTTGAATTTGAGCAGCCAATGGCTGAACAGCCGACCATGAACAGCCGACCCTCGCTATTTTACGGGTCACCTATTGGGAAACACGAAGATGTTGCTGATGCCCTAGTGTGAAATTCGTGCTACGCAGCCCCGTCAATAAAGTGAGTGTACCTGAGAAAGGCTGCAAAGCACACCCCTGCAAGTCGGTTGGTACAACAGCACTATATTAAATTTTAAATTGCTACCCTCGTGCAAAGTCCCACTTGCAAAGCTCAGAAAGAAAAAGAAAACGTCCTAACAGGTGTGCCACTTAAACACATTTTAGTCTCCACTCACTCATTTCCTCTTTACTCAAGTTAATTTACTTTAACTCGTTGTTCATATTTATAATTCGTGATTTGGTGAACAAATCTAAGGTGTTATGGAAAGGAAAATATGCGCGAGTATTTTTTTAGCATGTTCATATATTTCTTCATGCCTTACCTCTACGCATTAAAAGCTAATTCAGTTCATTCAATCAACCGGAAAAGCCTAAACTAAATTACAATTATTGCTTTACCAAATTGGTTTATATAACATTTTTCGTTTGTATGTTGGAAAATGTTTAATTTGTCACTCAGACTAATATAAGGTTTCACATCCAAACGGCTAAATTATTGCACCTTTTCGCTAGCAGCGCAAGCAAAAAAAAAAAAAAACTGCTTCACCCGTCGGGGTGGCTCAGTCAGCTAAGGCGTTGCGCTGGTGAGCACGAGGTCGCGGGATTGAATCCCGGCCGCGGCAGCCGCATTTCTATGGAGGCGAAATGCAAAAACACCCGTGTGCTTGCCTTGCAGTGCACGTTAAAGAATCACAGGTGGTCAAAATCAATCCGGAGCCCTCCACTACGCCGTGCCTCATAATCAGAACTGGTTTTGGCATGAAAACCCCAGAAAGAGAAAAACTGCTTGAAATCGAGAGGATATTTTTTTTAGGGAGAGAGAGTCGTACTTTAACAAGAGCTGAGATGGTAACCTAGAAAAATGCCTAATATGCTACTCGAGATGACTAAGCTGAGAAATAAAATAAAAATAAGACAAAGAAAGAACGAAAGAAAAAGGTAAGAATATTATCAATAAATTGACATAAAAAATAAGACATCTGGCAGTTTCACCTGAAGGGCAAAGTGTGGAAAGCGATAGCAAGGGCTTGCCTTGTCTTTAATTTCCTATGTGTTCTTACATTACGCCGGGGCCAAGGAGGTTTAACGGCCGGGCGACATATTGGCCCTACCTAGCACTTGCGGCACTCTGCCAGCTACTGCGTACTTGTACTTTGCGCGGCTGCGGGCGGTCGCGCTCACCGTATCTTGAAAGCGATCTGCCCACGGCTCCTACCCTTGTATGCGCTGTGCCTTTCACCGCTCAGTTTTCGTTGAAGCGATAAACCACACGAACCTTCGCTCGCTGCTGCTGCCGCGCTTGTTCACGCCAGCATTTTGACAGTAGCTGTCTGCGGTCATCGAGTGTGATTTATTCATGTTTGCTTGTGCGCTGACACCATGCTTGTTAATTCACTTAGTAATCGAATGAGTCCAAGCTTATACAGCCGATAAAACTACTATCATTACTCCTTATAGCTCTCTACTAGTTTGCTATCGCAATTGACGCTTCGCCTGTCGGGCGAGACGGCGACTTTTTTAACAGCGAAGCTCTTCTAAGTCGAGCCTTCGCTGTCTGTCTGTCCGGTGGTGTCACGCAGGTGACGTGACCGGGAGACTATGAGAGTGCCGCGGGGGGGGGGGGGGGGGCAGGTCACGTGACCAGCAGAGGAGGAGAGGCACGCTGGTGTAGGAGGCGACCAATGAGAGGACGTGCTGGGAACGAGGAGGAAAGGCGATGGTCCTAAGAGAAGACGTTTCTGTAAAAAGCGCAAGCCACGCGAAAATTGCTGGTCGGGCTGCGGATTCGAGCCACCGACATCCGGGTTGCGAGACCACCACGCTAACCGATTCAGCCACCGCTTCTTTTTTTTCTTTATTACCAGCTTGGCAAAAGAAGGTAAATTGTAAAAAGTTACATGAGCATAAAAATACTAGTCTGTGTCTGACCAGTGTGTTGTGATAAAAAGGATTTAGCATGTTAAGTTTGTCCAACCAATTGGGAGGATCACTTTGTGTGCAGAAAAATTCGCGTATGTTTAACACACTTTCAATAAAGTACTGTTGAGCAGGGGTCACAACAATATGCTCGTGCTTAACCGTTTCATACGCACCCTTTAAAGCGGGGTTTTATGTGTATAAAGAAGTAGACGTGGCGCCCGCAGCTCGTGCTCGTGCTACCCGCCGCGGTGGCTCAGTTAGCTAAGGCGTTGCGCTGCTGAGCACGAGGTCGGGCAATCGAATACCGGCCGTGGCGGCCGGATTTCGATGTAAGCGAAATGCAATAACCCCCGTGTGCTTGGTGTTGTAGTGCACGTTAAAGAACCCCAGGTGGTCAAAATTATTCCGGAGCCCTCCACTACGGCGTGCCTCATAATGAAAAGTGGTTTCGGCACGAAAAACCCCAGGAAGAAGATGCTCGTGCTCGGCACACGCTTGTGCCACTGCCTCCGCGTTCGGCGTCGTTGTCTCCTTCCACAGCTGGCTGTGTTGCCGCTAAGCATTCCAGCGTATAATTTCAGTTCTCTTCTGTCGTCGTAATGGGCAGGCCGCGTTTACGGGGGTATGAGCCATTCATTGTCTCACGCAACGGACAGATTTCATTTTGAAGCAACTTAATTTCGAAGAATCGTAAGTGGCAATGGCGGGCGAATGCTGCTCACCAACGCCGCCGAGCAAACTCGAGACAACGGCGGACATGCGGGCATACCGTCAGTGACGTCGTACTCTCCGTCGCAGCCGAATGTGTGTGTAACCTCATAATTAAGAACTAATTTAATGAACCCCGGGGAGGAGGAGGAAAAAACTTCATTAAATACGTAAATGGTTTAACGGCAGGTCCGGGAGGGGGCCTCAGTCCAGGGCTCCACTGGCCCTAGCGGCTCGCTGAGCTTGGTCCAGGAGGGCCAGTTGGCTCTCCCGGTCCTCGCTTGCGAGCAGTGCCTCGCACTGCCATACGAAGTTTGTCAGCCTTAGAAGGGGAGAGTTTGTGTCTCTCGGCCTAGCCATACAGTCCCACGTTATGTGAGCCAGCGTGGGTTTTGCTCCACACCACGGGAAGGTGTCTGTGTAATGCGCCGGGTGCATCTTGCATAGAACATTCGGAAGGCCGAATGTTCGTCTCTCTCTTCTCTGGCCAATTCTTTGTCTACTGTACAGCAATTACTGCTCCCCAAGCCTGCAAAAGCTTGCTTGCTTGCTTGCTTCCTATGTCATGGCGCATCTGTATATCCTGCTCTTCATCGTCATCGTCTTCTACCTCCAACGCGCGAACTTCCTTCATCATTGCACTTGATTGACCTCTATCTACTTGATAGTCGCTTTATCGGATGTATTTTCGTCATGGGTGGCAAATTCTTTGTGTGTTGTGCAGCAATTACTGCTCCCCAAGGCCGCAAAAGCAAACTGTGTACCCCCCACAGACGCCGCAACGCGGGGACGCTAAGGTTGGTGCTCTTGGCCGGCGCCTTGGTGCCGTCTGCGAAAGACGACGAAAATAATGTCGGGCGGCGCGTGATCGATGCGTCAGCACGACACGTGCTAGTCCGTTCTAAAGGCCTGCTGCGCTGGTCCTCCTGTTGTGGCGCTCTGCTGCGACCCCTCGGATGTTGTTGTTGTTGTTGCCTCAAAACATCCGGACATGTGTATCCTGGTTTTTTATCGTCATCGTCTTCTACCTCCAACACGCACACTTCCTTCATCATTGCGCTTGAATGGCCTCCATCTACTTGATAGTCAATTTGATGTATTTTCGCCATAGACGGCGAATTCTTCGTCTATTGTACCGCAATTACTGCTCCCCTAGCCTTCAAAAGCACACTGTATATCCTGCTCTTCATCGTCATCGTCTTCTATCTCCAACACGCATACTTCCTATAGTGGAGCAAACATATGTGAGTCCTTGCGGCACATATTTTTCGCTATAGGAGTCCCCTTTCCAACGAATACAACTGTTCAGGCCGAATTATTGCCTTGGAAATAATAACACAAGAAATCGGAAGCTGTCACAAGCAACAGCGTCCTCACTGTGCATTCAAATCATGCAGGCCTCATGACAACCGCTGAGCCCCCTGGGGCGGTATTCTGTAAGAGTACAATTGGTGGACTGTCCATTTCGGCTGTCGCTGATTGGCTGCTGATTCACGTGCAGGAAGGTGCCAGCCAGTCTCCTTCCTGCGCGTGAAGCAGCAGCCAATCAGCGACAGCCGAAATGGACAGTCCACTAATTGGACTCTTACAGAATACCACCCTTGGTGTCCTATATTTAAGACACGCAGATCATGGCGTGCTGCGGTCTGTGCGCAAATAAGAGGCAAAACTTCTCGATATATATACACCTCTAAACATATCAGTAACAACGCACAAAATTATGATCGCTACTGAGACAATAGGTATTGAGTAAAATATTATTATTATCAAAAGACGTGGATACTGCTGCAGTCATGTTTCTTGCCTTCCGCCATTTTGATTTCACCTCTAGGGCTTCCTGTGGAAGACAAGGATGAAGAAACGGTCGCCTATGCTGGCGGAGGGGTATGAAGAATATGCCTAATTATTTTTTGAGTTTGCTAACCATTTGCGTCACGATTTACAACAATTTCTCTTCGTGTCCTTTTTATAGGACGCCAGGGCCGAAAGGGTTAAGCAAATCCATGTACTAATTCCATCAATCTCATACTGGTTGAATCACCCTGCTTGCAGTTCACGTAGACACCAGTGCCATAGTTCCGTCTAAGAATTATTGTAAGAAACTCTATGCTTGAAATGGTAAACTCGTAAACTACTTCACTGCACATGGTTCATAGATGGCGCCATCTAGTTAAACACGTTCTCTATATACAGTAGCATGCCAGCCATTACGCTATGCTAATATTTATAGCACACGTCAAAGTATTTCTCTCTCTTTCTCTCACGTCCTCGTGACTACCAGCCATTTTTTTCGCAACCACTGAGGGAAATGACGAAGCTCGTACAACACTGCTGAAGGTAGTCGGGTCCTTGCATCTAGTGACTAGCTGTATGATATTGTGGCGGCTCTGATTAATGAATAAAGCTCATATACCCAAAATTGTGACTCTTTTATAAGATTATTTCTCATTTTCTGGGTCGTATCTACTGAAACCAAACATATTCTTGAACGTCCTGCTTTTTCACCTTACATCATTACGGCAAGGATGTTAGCGAGTACCAACATCCTTGCCAAGCATGCTAAATCTCTGTCCACATTTGGCAGTGCACAGTTCCAGATTAGCTTTGAAGAAATGCGACGAAGAAGAAACACAGGTAAGTCTATTTCCTAATTATCATAAGCGTTATACCTCACTCTGATTTAATTTTTCGTTCAGGTATTTCCCTCTCCCCCTTCCCTTTAACCATAAACCGCCGCCTACTTGGCCAATCTCCCGTAGTGGGTAAGCGCCACAAGTGACGGAACAAGCAAGCAAGCTGCAGCTGGGGAGCTTGCGGTGAAGAAAACGAAGGCGCATGCCCTGCACGAGCCCCACGAACCTCACGCGCTTCTCATCGACAGATCCGGAAATTAGAACAGGCGAGTTCTTGCATTGCGTCTTTTTGAAAGCTTTTCGCGAGTTAAAAAAAATGCTTTAAGAATGTCATGGGTTTCTGCAGCAACCGCCCCTCTCTTTATAAACGCCGTTTACTTAACAGCTGCTCGGGTTGTCGAGGATTAGCAAAGGACCATCAGAAAGGACTAGCCTCTCTCGCTTCATTCTAACAACGATAGGCGGGCTCTTTCGCGTCTCTAGACTGTATATTGCACCTCACTGACTCCGTGCGGTGCAATGAACGCTATGCATCGGCGCCAACCAACGAGAAAAGGGAAAAGTGCTTCGATCTCCACTGTCCACCACTGATCGCGCGACGCCTACTAAATGGAAGCTTCGCAGATGGATTACTGTAGCACCAACAATGCCTGAGCCCTCCTCCCCGTTTGCGGAACGCGCAACCGACTCTCTTATTTGCACTTGCTGACAGGAGCCCTGTAAGCTTCGCCATACTGCAAGGGTGTTGGTGAGACGGAGCGTATATAGGGCGCTGTTTACGCTCCGTTCGAATTCTTTCTTGGCACACAATTGGATAATTCGTTTCCCCCTGAATTCTAGCACGCTTCTTTACCTGGCCAGTGGATTTACTAAACAAAGCCTCTTGAGTCTAGCACACGATTCGGAGCTATAAGGGTGTGCGAGCGCTACCTAGCGTTGCCTCGTTCCCGCAATTTGCTCGCATTGTGTGCTTCGTGGTAGACGTACCGTGTATAGCCTAACGGTACTAGTATTGCTAAACTGACTTAGTCATCTTTAGCGGTGTCGCGAGGAAAGGAAATGAACTTAACCCATTTTCTCTCACCGTCGTTGGCCTTTCTGGTTTGCAAGCTTATCACTGTCATCGTGTTCCACTTTCAGGCATGCTACTTGTATGGAGGCTGTGTGCATGCCTGGTGCTTCTGAACCGGCTCCACGCCTTGCCTGTCCAGAATATGACGCCATCACTGCTACGATTCCATGGGCAAGACAAGGCACACCACTTCTCTCCGTGAGCACAATCTTGCGCATTGCGCAATAATTATAGATTTCGTTTTCCTGTTGGAATTCAATGGCGGATCATGCAAACCTAGCAGACCATCCACGGTAGAGCACTGCATAGGCTCGGGCTTACCCGAAAGCCCGGGCTGGGCTGGGCAGTTCTTTCACGGGCTCGGCCCGGGCTCAGGCACGGTATGTGCTTTTCGACCCGGGCCAGGGCCAGGCTCGGGTTTTTTGACGCGGGCCCGGGCCGAGCGGGACTTTCTGGTGGTTTGCACGTAAGGTGCAGCGAGTTATCCTCGCGCGTCTCGACATTGAAAAACCTGTTGCCCCGGCGCAGCTGGAAGCTAGCAGTGCTACTGCAGTGTACTTCCCTTTTCTTCTTCCATCGTATATGGCGCTGTTGGAACCGAATGTAAAGGTCCAAAAAGACCGAAGTCGCCTCAAACCAAAGGATGCCATTATATTCCTTCCCTAAATCAATGTAATTAATGCTTTCAGCGCGGTGTAAGGGCGTTCGCGACTTGCTGATTCTTCAAAGGCGAATTGGAAAACGATGCAACGGGTAAGATAATTCGTCACGCGGGTGAAATATGGCACTGCGTCCATCCATGATTGCATGCATGTTCTCAACCGGCCGCCTAGAAGCAGCGCATTACGCTGCACCATGGAAGAAGGAGAAGCTTTCTTTCTCCATTTACTCCATCCATGCGCTGCGCTCACGACCGGTCGTGGCTGCGCTTCAGCTATAGTGTACTAGAATACGGTTGAGTGGGACGAGCGGCTGGGGCGGCGCATGCGTTGCATTGAGACGACCGACGTGGAAAAATACTGTGGCGGCGCTGCGATGGAAGTAGATTGGGCCGCATCAAGGTCGCGCCGTTGGAAACTGTGGCGCTACTGCTCGGCAGGGTCATTCGTACTACTTCGCGGGCTGGTATTTGCGTTCAGACCGCTCAAATGGTGTTCATAATTGCATATGACACGTATTTATGCCTTAAAAATAAATTCCTTTCATTCTATTCTTTATCTTATTTTTTAAATGCCACTCGGGGATCTTTTTTGGTCTCGGGCCAGGCTCGGGCCTAAGGTAAAGGGGTGGCGGGCCGGGCCGGACGGATAACGTAGATTATCGCCGGGCCCGGGCCATGCCCGGTTCTCGGCCATAAAACTTTTCGGCTGGCTCGGGCGGGCAGCCTAACGTAAAAACGTGCCCGGGCCGGGCCCATGTTGAAAAAGTCGGCCCGTGCAGTGCTCTAATCCACGGGCCAGTTAGGTTAAACAGCTCCTCATATGTCTGTTTCTTGACGCATCGACTGCATTAGTTGCTCACACATGGCTTCCCTGCGCCTTTGTGTAGCATCTAAGTCATGTCAAAGTTCCGCTGGTCATTATCCCAGCAATCATTATTACCAAGTATCAACCAGCAGCGTTAACTTAATCTGATTATTTTATCGCAAGTTCTTGTACTAGTAATACACTGAATTCGTTTAATATACTCATGCAATTACTATACTGAAGCGTGATAGCAAACCATCTTTTGTCCTATCTCAGTGACCTAACCGGCAGAGTTTTGTTTCGGTTTCTACTCTAAAGATATCAAACTCTAAGCTTTACAACAACAGTGCTTGCTATTGGATCGATTCGGAGTCCACAATGGAACTCGTCCAGTAAATGTAAAATGAACCACCCGTGCACTGTTTCTTTCTGTTCCTCGGTTTTTCCTGCGCTGGATTACGATGAAAACTTGCACTTTCAAACTTTTTTTGGCGCGAAATGTTTACTAATATTATATGTTGCCATCTCTGTACTTAATGCGATGACTGTCATTCATTGGCCGGGGTACGGACGCCTGCAACTCAGGATAGTGATTGGCATGATGGCGAGACAACCGCTGCGCTAAAGGCTGATCACAGATCGCACTTAATTCCCTAACATTTAGGTAAGAAACGTTTTGTGAAATTGGACCCCGCTTTTTTTTTTCTACGACAACTCTTCAAATAGTTCCATATACGCATATAACGATAGTTCAGGTAAGAGAATCTCTTTTTGGAATATTCTATGCTTTGATATACAAAGAAAAAGTTGTCGCAGTTTCACCTGAAAGGCGAAGCATCAATTGCGATAGCAAATTTGTAGAGAGCTATACGGAGTAATGATATTAGCTTTATCAGCTGTATAAACTTGGAAATGCAGCAGCACCGGCAACACGCAGAACTATTGTCGACGCCGTCGGCGTTTTGCCCGCGTTCGCTCAAAATGCGTGCGGCGTTGGTGACTGTTGCCGGAGCCTCTGATATAAAAAAAATTGCCGCGTATCTGCGTGCTTCGCTGCAAATGTCGTCGAAAGACGATAGTCTTCTGCCGGCCGTACTACATGAGTGCTGGTCTGATCCGCGGCCACCCGTGATGCTGTTCTCGTACCATTTCCGTCCTGGCATGATAAATGCAATGGAGGTTTGTTTGAACAGATTTCATTTTACCGCATTATTTCATCAAGCGGCCATTTATGTTTTGCCCTGCCTCAGACAGCGCTTCCTTTATGTTGAATCGGCCGCATCTGGCTGGCATTGATAAAATTGAGGAGGCGCTGCGTGAGACATGGACGCCATCTGGCAATACGTCGGGAAACATGAGCTTGTGCAGAGGGTTTCCTTCTTCCATGGCAGAGGGCGCTCGTCGGCGCGCAGTCGGGGAACGTCGTGCGTCGGCGCGCATAGCATGGCATTTTCAGCGCAGCTTAAGAAACTAGGGTCTTTAGAGTTACGTATCTATGTATTTTCTATTAAAAGAACACACCTCCTAATACTTATCTAGTGATGTTGCGCCTCAGATATGCGCAATATTTACTTTGTGATCGATAACGTTCACAAGTATGAACAGCCGTACCAGTTTAAGTAGTGTGGGCGGGAAGCAAGTGGTCCAACTTTGGCCGGGTGGCTGAATCGGGTGACAGACAGACAGACAGACAGACAGACCAAATTTTCAGCGTTTAAGTTCCCCAAGAAAGACTATCGTCTTTAATAGGCACTTGGTGCCGCAGCTAAACGTCGCCTCCCTTCCCTTCCCTCCCCCTCCCCCCCTCCCCCACAGCCTCTCGCGCGTCGGAAGAAGGCGCGTTTGCTCTACATATATGGTGATTGTAAAGGAGGAAAGAGACGCCTACTTCTGCAGCCCTTAAGCGAGCACGGCGCAGAACACGCGTTTGTTCTCTGCCGTGCGTTCACTCCCCGTGAAAGCGCGCGCCCCTCGCGCCCTTTCACTCGCATATACAGCGTTCGGCGCGCGGCGACGATTTCATCTCCATTGACGTCATACGGAACCTCACGGCGACGGCGACGGCGACGGCAGAAATCTGCTTTTGAGTGTCCATATAATTGCTATCGCAATAAAACAAGTGCAACGAAGCATAGAACTTGCGAACAGGACACAGCAACGTTTAAAGCGCAGCTCTTTGGCATCCGTTCCTGCTGGGCGAGTCGGCGTCGAGATCGTGCCAGAGTAGCGCGCGACGTCTGGGAGGGCTCGCTCCGGCGGCTGCTGTGAATCGCGTCCACGCGCGTCACCCACGAGCTGGCTCTCGCAATCTCTAGATTAGCGAAGCTGTCGTGCCACACTTCGCTCCGTTTGCAACGTACCGCACGAGACAGATTGTCCGCGCCAGTCAGTAGATCTCGAAATGAAAACACGTATAGAGATGCACTCAAATTTCGAATTTGCGAGTACCGTGATCGTCGGTGAATTCTTGTAAGGTCCCATGAAGGTATAAAAACAAGGTCAAGAAATAGCTCTCGGTTCGTGTAGCGAGTGCGAAACGGACCATGTGAAACATACCAAGTGCGTGCAATTAACAAAGCATCGAACTGCCCAATATCGACCCTTTGAATGCAGCGTGCTCTATGTGTTTCTTCGTTTCTTCCCAGCGATGAGCGAGGTGGTCACGACGAGATCTCTCTCGACGACCCTGGCAGAGGGATGAACGCCTTTCGAGTCGACGACGACTTGGAAGGATCGAAGATGGCCGCAGGAGAGGAGGATGACCGCATGGGCCGAAACTACTACAACAGGATACTGAGGAAGAAGGCAGCGATCACCCGAGGTACGCAAGCCACAGATTTCAAGTTCTTGCGCCAATGTTTGCTTGAAAGAAACAAAGGATATAACTACCTCCTGTTAGAAGACAGTCTCCCTGTAATGCTTGTCACTTCAACTTTTGATTTTGCTCTATGTGAATGTCACATACCTTACTCTGGATCGGTAAGCTTACTTTATTTCGACACGCTCTTCGTCTTGTAATACACTTGAGAAATCAGAAGAATGAGTGGTTCAAAGCACCCCAGGGCGTACTCTATAACGGTACACTAAGTATCGGGAATTCATACTGGGTGTAGGGCGCATGGTAAAACCATGTTTACTATTCCGCCTTAAGTCAGAATGGCTCGCCGAACTCCTCCAATCATCTCAAGCAGCGACTGGCTAGTGGCGTGTCAGAATGCGCACATATATATTTATGTACCAGTTTCCAGCAGGTGCAGTTTTACGTAAAAACAACGCGATGTTCAAGCGGGTACTGGATGCTGGCACTCACTGTACAGTCACGAAGCAGAAGAAAGCGCATGCACTGCAGTTGAGTGACGTTGCACGAAGTTGCGAACACTTCGCATGCTGAACCGGCTGGTAATAACATATTCTAGCCGATGAAATTGGTGAACATAATTTTAATAGACCCGACCGTCTAACGGCAAGCAATTCTTACTGGCGAGGAACCGTATTTATTGAAAGCGTTCTTACGCTAAATCAGTTCACAAGACCATATCAGTTATGTTGTTGGACATGAAACAGTATGAAAGTACACATCTGAAGGAAAAGCTATATGATTTCTGCCTGAGAAACTGTCTGCATGCGATCGTAGAAGCTTTTTGATTGTAGCGCCTGTTCCACGCTCAATATTAAGCTGGAATTTTGTTAATCCATCTCGCCTAAACTCCTTACCAGTTCATTTGAAACCTAGTCAATAGTACGTGCTGCGCCTTACACGTGATCACTGCTTGGCCCCCCTTCCGACGCGGCGACTGATAACTGTGCAATCGAGCAAAACGTTCACCTCTTCGTTCTTCGGTGGCAGGGCCTCGTCCGCAGGTTCGGCCCGAGCGGCACGAGAAATGCGACGATGACCGGGACTGTAGGCGCTCGCCCAGCCAGATCTGCATCAAGCACGCACGCGAGCCGTACGGTCGCTGCCAATGCCCCTTCTACCGTCCCGTCGAAGCCACCTTTAACGGCGTCGTGCGATGCGTCACCGGTGGGTGGAGGCTCGGTGGCTACGGTGTTCTGTTGCGGAACACGAGGTCGTGGGTTCGATGCCATTCCGCGATGGCTTACGTGCACAGATTTACAACACCAGGTCATCAAAATTAATCCGCAACGCTCTACTACGGCATCCAATGGTGTAATTATGAGACGTCAAACCCTATAATTAAGCAGTTTTTTTTTTTTCATTGTCAGGATGTAGAGTAGACGTTCCCGCTGGGAACTCTCTGGAAGGAAGGAAGGAAGGAAGGAAAGAGGGGAGAAGGAAAGGCAGGGAGGTTAACCAGTTCAGCACAACCGGTTTGCTACCCTACAAATGGGAGCGGGATGAGGGGGAATGAAAGATGGGGAGGAGAGAGAGAGAGACAGCACACAGCACAGCACACACATCGTCAGTCACAGTCCGTCACTCTTGCGTGGACGTCACATCAATGCCTACTGCGCTCGCTTGACCACCTGCTTGGATATTAATCGTGAGCCATGCCACGGGCAATGTTCCAGCTCTCATGAATTTAAAGAAGCTAAGCAACATAAAAACAACCTTTGTGGTCGTTTGTTCATTTTAGACATTGTAAAGAGTTTTCAAAAAAAGTATATCTATTATAAAGCGCGACGCACTGCAGAGTGAAGGTTAAAACACAGTACTTTTCTGTCTTCGGTGGTTGTTGGAATGCGAAGGAAAACCTGCAAAATTCTGTGGCGCAAGCGCCGCATACAGCTACACACCACCGTTATTCTGTTTATCACGATGTTCGCTAATGATTGACGGGCGCCCAAGCGTAGACGCGGAAGAAGCGTTCTTACGTAAAACGTTTCGTGAATACGGTAGCATCGGATCTCAATCTGTGATGAGGGGCATCAGGTATTTACCTCTGCTAGCATCTATAAAATAGGCGGTAGGCCTTTGGATAAATTATTTTCTGTTTTAATAAGTCTGTTCAACGCTACCACAACATGATCTTTCATGCATTCCTGCACCTTGAAGAATCCGCTGTAAATTAATTACGTTAGCAGACACGTAATGTACTAATTTGACACTTAGTACGTTATTTCGCATTCAAGGGCGGTATTCTTTACCCAAGGACATACCCGGGTGCTTAAGTGGTGAAGCTGATTGCGCGGACAAGGGGTAAACCGGTCTTGTTTTTGCCAGTCTGCGGAATAATGCAGCTGTTATCAGCCCCATCCTGCTTTTAGACTGACGTCCTACAAGGACTCAGCTGCTTCACATGAGGGATGTCTCGCCTTTGAGTCCAGACACCAGCCTGCGAATGCGGAATCAGCGTATTCATTGTCGAAATTTATGTTGCATATCTTGGCACAAAAGAGACCTGGTAAGATTAATCGAAATGGGGTTATCTTCGAATCCTAGTCTTTTCAAGACTCTTACATAAGCATATGCAATAATCTCGAAACAAAAAAAATGAATAAATTACGATTAAAAACGTATTTGCTGAATCTAATTTATCGAGAAAATTATGTCCGCCAAAAACGCATTAAAGACTTGTCCAAGCATTCGCGTAACCACCTGAGCCTATTTACTGAAACCGCTTAGCTTTTTTTTTCAGCATCCTGTAATTTCGCTCTCTCACTTTCATGTTCCACGAAGCAGTGCTTTTTGCCCATGATTCTAAGCAGTAGAAATAGTATTTTATAAAACCTTAACACACTAATTGGGCTACATATGTGATATGAAAAGGCCGGTGGAAATAACTAATCTAATGCAAAAGATAACACGAACGCGACTATCGACTTGGTACGAAGGAAGGAAGGCAAGAAAACTATCTTGGCATCTTCATGGTGTAAGCCAGCGTCAACCCGTCACTCATGGCAACGCGTGTACACTCTCGAAAGATATTCGTTCAGACGTCACAATTCATCTTTATGCACGGTAACCGAGGGCTTGCTTCTATACGCGCCCACTAGCGCTATAACTTATGAGCCACGCCCCGACCACAAGACGCAATTGTTCGATACGTCTGAACAAAAGTTCTCTACACTCCATTTTAGCAGTGGGCTTGTAATTGCCCCAGTGCACCTAAATGATAGACGTTGTTTCATCGGTCAACGAACGTTCGTGTTTTAACAGTCCCTGGTTAACTCGATCACTCTCACATTATGCATGATTGACTGGCTGACGTTGCATTCCCATGCGCAAGCGCAGGTAGTTCCCCTGTATACATGTCTTGTCCGCCGGCCTTTTCAGACAATTAGTCCCTACAAATTTGCTCAACTTTCTGTCGGTCTGAGCTACGTTTGCCACCGCGGTCTTTGTTAATGTAAATGTGGACATTTTCGCACTCGTTCACGGTAACTTTCAAACAGGCTGTACTTTTAAAAGAGGATACCCTTTTGGGAGTACAATACTAAAGTTTAACTTATCTTTTTCCTCGCGTCCAACAAAATGTTACCGTTGTTCGTGTCATTGCGCACAGCCAAGGACTTGTTTGACGAGTGTCGAAGCAACGAGGAGTGCGCGGCCACCAACCCGTACCTGGAGTGCATCAACCGGCTTTGCTCCTGCCCACCTCCTTACGTCCTCAAAGATCACGCTGAATGCACCGGCGGTGAGCGACACTTGGCTAATGTCTCCGTGCGCACCTTGGCCGGCTGTTTTCGCAAACGTTATGTTAGCTATCACGACTCTAACCCCTATATTCGCAAATGCAACATACCTTGAAGCTCATGGTTGACTTGATCTAAATGACGCCTAGCGTGAACGTGCCCAAGACGCTCATTGCGGTTCCGTCGGCGCGTTCACGAGAGGCGCCATTTAGGTCAAGTCAAGTACGAGCTTGAAGTTAAGATACATTTCAGTGGTCATATACAGGAAGTATAAAAATAATCCTGCAAGGTTATTATTACACGTCAGTCAAATCATTCAATGAAAAAAAAAAACACATAACGCTTGTCTCCGTGTGTCTCTTTCTTTATGCCTATATCTTAGTTTGCGCTGCTATAACCTCATGATAACGATGTCAGCGAAAAAAAAAATGAGACAGAACCAACAAATCCACGTGTCGTCAAATAAACACGTCTATGCTAGCTGGCGAGATGGCGAAAATTTGCCAGAAATACGTTCCATGTGGTTGGCGCTTTAGAGTCGTGATAGCGAACATTTACTGCCGTATACTGAATACGGCAGTAAATGTTCGCTTTCACGACTCTAAAACGCCAACCACATGGAACGAATTTCTGGCAAATTTTCGCCATCTCGACAGCTAGCATAGACTGTCTTTATTTGACGACACGTGGCATTTTGCCACATATGGCAAAAATGCCACTTGCAACTTCATTTGGTATTATAGGGCATTAGACATGAAACTGAATACGATCACACCGAAATAGCTTTGTGAGTTCTGCCTCATTTTTTTTTCTTTGACAGCGTTATCATGAGGTTATAGCAGCGCGAACTAAGACATATGCATAAAGAAAGAGACACATGGGGACAAGCGTTATGTATTTTCTTCATTGAATAATTTGACTGACGTGTAATAAACCTTGCAGGATTTTTTTTTTACTTCCTGCATATGGCCACTGTGTCCATCTTCCTCATAATGATCCAAAAATAAACTTCTGTATTCGTATTTGTCAGCTAAATGAAATGTGTTGCTGAAAAAGATCGCACAAATATAGTAGGCATTTGATTATTTAGTGAAGGCTGGTGTATACCCTTGTTTTTTGCGAATGATAGAACCTCTGTCGAGCTCACATTCTTTTCAGTTCTACATACCCTGGCGTACACTACCTCGAAAGACTACAAAGCAAAGTGCATACATTCTTCATATTTTCCAACTGCTTCTGTTTTCAGTGCTTTTCACTTAATCTTTAATACTTGGTCCCGCTACAGTGCTTCACTAAGTGCTTCACCTTTGTATATTGTGTTCCATCCGTGTATCTTACAAACCAACACATAGTAAACTCAAACGGAAGTTAATGCCTGTAGTTTTTGTGGCTCTCGGCAGGTGCCTCGGTGCAGCAGTGGATCTCCTGGCTCGTTCCTGTGGCGGTCCTTGCGGTCACTGGAGTCGGAATGGCTGCCTGGTTGATTTCGAAGCGGTAAGTTGCCGGCCTGCTTTACCTAAGTGTCCATACTGATGCAAGGATAGCAGCTTTCTATTGCTTAGAAAATGTATTTCCCGCCTTAAAGCGGCATTATCTTCGAGTCAGGTATATGTAACTAAAGAAACCCATCCTAGCTTTAACACATAAAGTGCTGTCCCTATACCACAATTAAATTACTGTCCCTATACCACAATTACCAGAGACACAAGTTACACAATTTCTTTTGCGTAGCGCCTTCTGCAGAGCATCATTAAGTAGGCCTAATTTTTCGTCTTATGCGCTAATTGCAAACCTTGCCTTTGTGGCAGCTTACCAGCAATTCAGAGATGCAGCTTCAGAATTAGAATCTGCATCATATCGGATACGATAAACCAATCATCTTAGGTTAAGAGCCCCTCATGGCAGCGTTCTCAATCGTCGCAAACAGCTGGTTGGAAAACATATTAGCGTATTCGCGGCTACTATCAGAGCTTGCATCCATTTAGTAGTGCGCTGACCCTCGACTATCAACAAAAGTTGCTTCGCGTAATCAACTGATCATCTATAGCTTGCGTTAAAAATGTCCTTTTGGTTTGCTTTAATGAACAGGAGGGGTCACGAACATATATCTGAAAATGTATTCTTGTTTCTTCCCATGCTGCCAACAGCAAGAAGTCCAGCTCGGGGTCGGGCAACAGCAATGACAATGACGCGGAAGACGCGCCGGCTGCCGAACCCGGGGCGTCTTACAGCCGCCAGCAGCCCCAAGTCCAACAGCAGCAGTCAGCACAGCAGGCGCCTGAGTCACGCTATCGCGGTTACAGTGGCGAAGGCGGTGGTGCCGTGCCCAGGGGCTACCAGCACAGCGACATGCTCAGCCGCCTCAACGTCCCGCCAATGAAAGACTGGGTCCGTGTCCCGAAGGGATTAAGGGGGTGAGCCCGCCGTTTGTTTTACAGAGCCGGATATTGTCTTTCAGCTGTTAAAGCCATTACGACATTCTGGTTCTACGAGAGGCTTCCTGTTCATGCAAAGAAACATAGCTTCTTCAGTGCTTTGTATGGTTTCCTTTTTCATATTTACTCCAAGAACCCCTCTACCCAGCAGGTCAGGGATATATCTTGCTGCCATCGTCCAGAGGTCCGCAGAACAACGCGAAGTGCACGAATATTATCGGGCCCATCGAGCTTCGTATCGGTTAGCCGTCGAGCGGTCCGACTAACCCCACGCTTCTTTTAACGCGATAGCCTTAAGGGCCCCGTGTCGCAGAAAATCCGGCGTCGGCGTGGATGTCGGCATCCGTGGCGCAAAAAATCATCCGCAACCACCCCGACCCCGCCGGCCCTCCGCGCGGCGCAAGATGTTACTGCAGGCGAAAATAATTCTGAACCACCCCGACCGCGCAGCCCCTTCGTCGTGGTGCAAGCTGTTAGTGAACGAAAATTGAATTTCTGGCAGTGAAATCCATAAGAAAAATGGTAAAGTAGAAATTAAGCACAACCTACAGACATGGTGTCGTCAGACAGTTATTTCAATGTACGAGAAAACATATTTCTGTTACGAGGAAACTCAAACACAAACCTCTTTTGCCAGCATTTCTACCATAAGAACACCGGCTCAATCGGGTAGCCTACTTGCGAAGATCTTATCCGGATGGCGCTGGCATCCTCGGCAGGTTAGGAAGCCTACATGCAACGCCGTTTCATGTAGGCTCCCTACGGCAGGTAAAATTGGGACTTGGCCAGCCAAATGCGTTTTGGACGCGCGCGCGCGCGTCGGGGCAATAGCAAACAAATAAAAAATAATGAAAAAAAGGGTCCTAGGGCCTTCGAATTTTAATGTAAGACGACTTATATTGCCCCTGAAAAAACATCTTCCAAGCAATGCATGTCTGTTTAAAGGTGAAGCCGACTTTAAAGGGATTGATATAAGCTTGGTCGTTGTACGCTGACTTTCCTACGTTCTAAGTTGCAGTGAATGAAGCCTACTTGCCGGATGCGAACGATGCGATGCGAACGGGTCCCGATAACGCTATCGCGTTCTACTCTTAAAGGTGAAGCTTAAGCGTCCTCCATTTTTTTTACAGCGTAAGCTGCTATGGACTCATTCCTATAGCTGTTTTGGTTCGCGATGGTGTCCGCCGCCGCTGGTGCCGCCGCCTCCACCAACGGCGTCCAGCGATCGTAACCGCTATCGCTGGAAATGCAAAAAAAAAGTACCCGGTTCCCGCCGGCATCGAACCCGCGCCATATACTCTAACAGATACTCTACCACTGACCCACGCAAGCACTTGCTATCAGGCACCGGGAAATGCACTTTAAACGCAGGCGCAGACGATCCGAGCCACCGCCAGTATGGTGGCGCCATCTAGTTAATGCGCCTGCAAGTGCAGCGTTCGCAGGCGCAGTTGACGAGATGCCATTAGGTCGAGGCGCGCAACAAAAAAAGGTGATCCCCAGCCTCCGCGAGTATGGTGGCGCCCTCTAGTTAAGGTGCCTGCAAACGTCACAGGCCTGCGCGGCCAGGCATCATCAGGCTCAGCAGACTGCTGTGCGGAGAGCATTACAAGCCGCAGCTCGACGCCGGGCTGGCAGTTCAGATCGTTCTCGTCAAAACGAGGCGAAGAGGCTGTCGCAAAGACCCTGCTGTGCGTGGTGCCGAAATTGGAATTACTCTTGAGCCGCTCCACCAGCTTACGCTGTGACAATACTGTGCTGCGTGTGCCACGCAGGCCTGTGACTTTTTTTCCCTGTCTCACGCGCATTGTTTTACTTTCATGTAAGGCATAAAATCGTGTCCTTTCGTTTATCCAGCAACGCCCAGGGCACATTGGATGGTTCTGGTGGAGGAGGCGCCGCGGATCAGAACCGAGTGATGTGGGCCCAGCAAGCGTTTACCTCTCTGGCGTCGCCCATATACCAGAACAAGCTGGTCAGGCGCCTGATGGCGGGTAAGGGCGCATCCAGCTCGTACCCGGACTCATCCAGCGTCGCCGAGCCAATGCCACCCCGCTCGGCGATGGCCAGTCCTGCGCCACCCTCGGCCTTATCGGCGCGCTACGGCAGCGAGGTGCCGCCGCTGCCCACTTCGCTGCAGGAGTCCCTGCGCAGGTATCTGTCACATTATATTAAATGCGAAGCATTTCTTGGCGAACAATTGCCGCTTTGACAGTATCTATCTATCTATCTATCTATCTATCTATCTATCTATCTATCTATCTATCTATCTATCTATCTATCTATCTATCTATCTATCTATCTATCTAGCCGCCTACATCTTGGTGCTTTTATGGTCGTTTCGTTAACTTCGTAGGTACCAAAATTTGCATAGTATGACAATAGTGTATGACGAACATAAATGATCGGTCATCACATGAATGTCATGACATGCGTGTCATGCAGGTCCATAAAACAGCCGCCTAATATGACAATGACCCACCAAAAAATATTAACATTCAAAAACCAGTGAAATAGGTTCTGACGTGTGTACTAAGTGAAGGAAACACTAAAGGATAATGGTAGATCTCATAGTCATGAGCATGACTCAGCAAAAATGACAATGACTCAGTGAAATAGATTAACACTCAGAAACCACTGAAACGGGCTCTGACGTGGGTACTAAGTGAAGTAAAGACTAAAGGATGGTGGTAGAAGTTATAGTCATGAGCATGACTCAGCAAAAATGACAATGCCTCAGCTAAAGAAGATAACTCAAAAACCACTGAAATGGGTTCGGCGGTGGTACTAAGTGAAGGAAAAGGCTAAAGGACATAGGTTGAAGTCATAGTCATGAGCATGGCTAAGGCTTGCGCCTTAAGGTCTCCTAGGTGTTGCTAAAGGTACTCCTGAGGACTCATGACATCAATGTCATAACATGCGTGTCATGTAGGTCATGAAAAAGCCGCCTACGTCTTGGTGCTCTCATGGTCATTTCGTTAACTTGGTAGGCTACCCGCACACTGCTTCGCATAACATCGATTCCCACAGGGCGTGGGATCTGCCGGCTTTTCTGGCGTCATTTCATTGTGATCATTCGTTTTTAAGCGAAGCTTTATAGGCTCACAAGTATCGGCAGTAGTAGGGGTGTCACGCTGAAAAGTGGGCCGATCCTGGTCATAGTGGAGAAAGGGTCCAAGCTCAATGGCACATACCCCTGTCATGTGGGCCTATACTGGTGATAGTGCAGAATGGGTCCAAGGTCAATGGCACATATTCCTGTGGGCTCGGGGACCTGTAACGCACCCTTGAACTACCCTTGTCACACGTGGGACCCAAAGAGACTAAATCACCAGCCCAATTCCCCTGTCGAGAAAATCGGGGTAAGCGAAGCTTGTCGTGCGCTTCTAGCGTGAGGGCTTCCGAAGCTCAGGCGAAACGTCAGCGAAGAGCCGCGGACGCCGAGTTTCGGGAGCGCAATGTTGAGGCCAAACGTCAGCGAAGAGCCGCCGACCCAGAGTTTAGGGCAAACGAAGCGGAACGCCTGCGACGGTGTCGTCCTGCCACAAGCTTAGCTTATCCCCACTTTCTCGACAGGGGAAGGGCTGGTGATTTTTTTGTAGTGCCGTCGTTTTTGTCAAGCCATTTTCACTTTTTCATCGTCACTGCATTATACTTTGTCATCACGCCGCCGCTGACACGTCGGCATTATCATAACACCGTCATCATGGCGTCGTTTTCCTGTTGTCGTCACGCCGTTCTAACCATGCATTCGTCGTCATTCAGTAGTCATACCATAGTTATGACGCCATCCTTGTCATGTCATCGCAATCATGAAATCATTGTCATTTGCCGTCATGCCATCGTCGTGATTGCGAAGGTCCTGTACAGTTGTGGTCATACATTCACGCTCACACTGTTGACACGATGCCATCGTGGTCGTTCCATCATCCTCATTCCGGTGTCCTCATTCCGACTTCGTCATTCCGTTGTGCTTATGCCGTTATCGTCATTCCAGAGTCTTTCGACCATTGTCGTCCGCTATTGTCATCATGCCGCCATAGTCCTTCTATTGTCGTTATGCCGCCAACCATTGTCGTCCTGGTGGCCGTCGTCCCGCCGTCTTCGTCCTTTCAGCATCATCATTCCATGGTGGTCATTCCTTCTTCGTTATTCCTTTGTCGTCGTGTCATTGTTGTCACGTGGTCGTCATCACGCCTTTATGGTCATTCCATCATCGTCATTCCATCGTAGTGATTTTAGTGTCTTCATCCCATTCTCGTCATGTGGATTCTAGTGTCTTCATCCCATTGTCGATGAACCGTTGTCGGTTCATCGTCATCAGGCCAATGTCGTAATGGCATCTTATTTATCCAGTCGCTGCCATGCCATCGTGATCGTTCCATGGCCATCACCCTCTCGTATGTATGTATGTATGTATGTATGTATGTATGTATGTATGTATGTATGTATGTATGTATGTATGTATGTATGTATGTATGTATGTATGTATGTAGTATGTATGTATGTATGTATGTATGTATGTATGTATGTATGTATGTATGTATGTATGTATGTATGTATGATGTATGTATGTATGTATGTATGTATGTATGTATGTATCTTTGTATGTATGTATGTATACATGCATGCATGCATGTGCGTAGGTAGGTAGGTATGCACATGTGCGTGTGTGCGCGTCCGCGCGCACACGCATAGCTATTCTTTCCTCTCTTCTAGTCTCGGAAGTTAGAAAAAGGCTCCACCACTCCATAACTGCAGCGTCAACGAAAGGTATCTCGTACGTGAACTGGACAACGCCGTAACCGAGTAATCTTACTCATATGCTACGTCCATCAACGAGTTATAACCGGTCACGAGGCTGAGCCAGACAACACATAACTACGCTCGTGCTCATTGTTGAAGGGGATGTGCGTGGGGGTGATAATTAATCTACATGCCCTTCACATTACCGTTATGACAGTGTTCCAGGCAGCGCTTGACACGACAGCTTAGACCAGCATCCTCAAAGCGAATTCTCGCTGGATACGCAGGATTGTGGCCGCCAGTGGTCGTTCGTCGCAGCGCTTGCAGCCGCATCAGCGTCGGCCACCGCTGGCCACGTGCAGCGACGAGGCGTCCTCGTTCCGGTCGTTCCCGGTGCCTGGGGCCCGCTCCGGGAAGCCGCAGCGCTACGCGGCCGATGACGATGATGACGATGAAGAGACGCGGGCGCCCCTGACAAGGCTGCGCAGCCGCAGCAGCTCACGTTATTCGGCGGCGGCGCGCGAGCCCAGGGCGCGAAGCGAGTCCAGCGACGCGCTGCCGGCGTCGCCACGCAAAGTGTTCTTTGCAAACTATAAGAAATAGAAAATATACGTGTACGTACGCTGCTTGATTCAGCTTGAGGCCTTGAATCTTGCAAGTATACATCTATCGCTGCTTTGTTTCCATCAGCTCCGCACGCTTACCCTGTTGTCCGCATCATGTATGGCCCTGCTTGGTTCCGCGAGCAACATGAGGCTCTTCGTAAGTCCACGTCCTGCACGCTATCAGTTATGCGCATCAGGTGCACGTACAGTGTGGATCACAGTTGTCTACAGTGGTCACTTGACCGCAACAAAAAATTCACCAGCGATTACGATATTCCCTATTGCGAAATTTGAGCGCAGCTCTTAGGTGTTTTGAGTTTGCAATATATCGTGACAAAGAATTTTATTCTGAACGACAGGGTACCCTCCGCGGCGGCACTCAGCCTCTACTCGGGCAGCTTGTTTAGCAGCAGCGGCAGGCGAAGCACTTCCACCGGTTGCATCCTGAGTGTTCAGAGAGAAAGCGTGAAAACAGGAACGCATAGCTCGCGCGGAGAGAATTCTCTACAGCGGCGACGGCGCAGGCGAAGTACCGTATGCGCAGTGGGTCCGAAGCCCACGCCAACGCTTTGTTTCCATATATGGTATCGGTGGAAGCGCTCGCCCCTTGCCTTAGTAATGACGTCATCGGTGACCGGGTGACGGCGCACGGTACTCTGGCACCATCTCGTAGTAGTAGGTCGCCTCCGTGGAGCATTTCTCGTGCGGCACTACGCTTACCTCCACACCCTTTCGCCATACTCTCCTCCTCCGCTTTCCTCCTTGCACTCTCTTCGCTATCACCGTCTTTCATCTTTCGCAGCACCCCGCTCGTTCATCTGCTGGTTACGCCGAGACCGACGCTCAACGCTATGAAAGAATACAAGCCGACGCCTCAATAACACCGCGCATGGTCAAGCCGCATGATCGCTCAATGTGATGTGGAACAGACCTGGAAACCAGCAGATAGATGCTACGCACGCTTGAGCAGTCCACGGCCGGCCCCTTGACCACTCGACAAGTCTCATGCTGTACTACTGCGTATTGTGCTGTACTGCTGTACTACTGCGTAGGGAGGGCGAGGAGGAAGCGCAGTGCGCGCTACCCGGTGGGGCGTAGCCCCCTAGCGAGCGGCGTACGAAGCGCACCTTACATGCGATTTCCGGTGCTGACGTCAGAGCATGTAACGAGCGCGCGCGCGCAGCGGTTGCGAGCAAGCAAATGAGCGAGTAGGTGTGCGCCGGGAGAGGACAAGCGAGAGAGGAGGAAGTGACGTCACATCCGCACTACTAGGCAGATGTTGAGTTTATGCAAGGCAACAGTTTTCCATTAATTAGCCGGTCATGTCACCATCTTGTGCGTGACGTCATTAGTGACGCCATTGCTACGCATTCTACTTCCGGGGTTCCAGGAATTTCGCCTAAGTCGTGCTCACGTGGCGGGTCTCTAAAATCTACAATTCTGTGTTTTTGTGTGCGGTAATCACTGATTTCTAATTATAATTATTCCTGACACTTCAGTAACTCAACTTGTAACTACACTTATGTTCTGATATTATATCTATAACGAAACCCATGAATTTTATACTGTACTACTATGTTTAATTTTTTTCTAATTTATCTTCAACTTCGTTCCCCGTAATCAGTAATTTCTCTTTAATTACAATTATTGCAGACACTTCAGTAACTCCACTTATAACTAAACTAATGCTCTAATATTATATCTATACAGAAACCCATGAATTTTGTACTGTACTATTGTTTCTATATTTTTTCGATTTATTTTGAATTTCGTCCCCGGTCGTCTCTGGAGATGAAACGGCAGTGCTGCGCAAGCAACGAGAGTGCCGCTCCATGCGCGTGTCACTAAAAAGAAAGTCGCATTTTCGCCCGAAAGGCGAACCATCGATTGCGATAGCAAATTAGTTGACAGCTTACGAAGTCAGGATAGTAGTTTTATAGGGCGTGTAAAGTTGTAAATATTTGCTTACCAACTGAACAAACAAGCACGGTGTCACGCGCGCATAGGTAAACATGAACATATCTCGCTCTATGATCGCGGAAACTCGTCAAAACGCTTGAGTGAGAAAGCGCGCCAGCAGCAGCGGGCAAATTGACCTTCGTGCGGTCTCTCGTCTCGCGTCGAAAGCACAGCGCATACGAAGCTGCCGGCACTCGGCGCATGCACCTTGTACCCATCGCAGATCGCTTTGAAGATGAAGCGCCCGCGGGCGCTCACTTCTACCACATAGCAGATCGCTTTGAAGATACGGTGCCGGCGCGGCAGCCCCATCAGCAGCACCCGCAAGAGCAGAACGCACCTCCCACCCCCACCGGCTTCGTCGCCTAATTCCCGTGTCCCACAGAGCGAACGAAGACAGTGCGCTTCCGGCTGCCTTCCTCTGTCGCGTGCGCGAGATTAAGCTGCGGTTGCCGGCTCACCCTCGCACGCTTTCACTCGCACACACAGCGTACGGCGCGCGGCGACAGTTTTATCGCCGTTGGACTTTATACGGAACCTCACGGCGACGACGACGGCGACGGCAAAAATGCGTTTGGAGTGTTCATATAATTGCTATCGCAATAAAAGGCTGAAACGAAGTAAGAAAAGATGAAATGACGCCAATGGTAAATCGGAACGTGTGTCAAAAAGCACGAAGCCATGGTTTTGATATCGACAGTTAATGCAGCGGGATTAGTATATGAGCGCTCTGTCCTCTGAGGAATATTTAGTACACATTGTATAAAAAACATCCAGCATCAAATAAGAGAGACGCCCTCTCGTTTAAGTAGACCATGGCTGTCCTAAGTTTCCTTAAGTGTCACTAGTGTGTGCAATGCCATGTGCTTAGTTTTCAGCTTTATTTTATAAGAAAATGTGCGTCCTCAATCTTTTAGCATTCACCGTTCACACGTGACACTCACTGTGTAGTCTTTAGAAATTTAGGAAGGATAGCTAAAGGGATGCCGGTCTACTGCCGATTTAATATGCGCGCAGTTTAGTAGAATAGACTTGTGACAGCAAACGAGTGTCTGTAGTAAACTAATACGTTTCACATAGGGGTCGCCCCCGTTTCCCGCAGGCTCGGAGGTTTTCAACGAGATCAGAACGGGACACTCGTCGAGCAGCGTCCAAAGTCTTTGACACCTTCTCGCCTCGCAACGTTTTTATACAAAAATGCATTTGGTCCCGCAGCTAAACGTCGCCTGTCCTCCCTACCTCCCGTCCCCCCATGGCCTTTCGCGCGACGAAAGAAATCGCGTTTGCTATCCGCCGTGCGTTCGCGCCCCGTGAAAGCGGGCGTGCCTCGCGCGCTTTCACTCGCACATACAGCATACGGCGCGCGGCGACGATATCATCGCCGTTGGACTCTATACGGCACCTCACGGCGACGGCGGCGACGACGCCGAAGGCAGAAATACGCTTGGAGTGTCCATATCGCAATAAAAAATGCCCTTCCCCTGTCGAGAAAATAGGGGTAAGCGAACCTTTTGACTAGACCGCTGTCGCAGGCGTTCCGCTTCGTTTGCCTTAAACTCAGGGTCCTGGCTGAAGTTTGGCTTCAACATCGCTCTCCCGCCACTCGGGGTCGGCGGTTCTTCGCTGACGTTTCGCCTGGGCTTCGGAAGCCCTCAAGCTAGAATCGGCACGGTGACGACGAGACCTTTCCCGAGCGAGTGCACGCCACCGTTGCTCAAACCCAGTCTGCTCTTTCAGCGGAACGCATCACCCGAGGCCTTCCCACCCGGGCTTCGAAACTTATCTGAGGCGAGGGAATCCCGTTGGAGGGTGCGCAAACCCCCCTTTTCTTTCCTTTCAATCCCCGCGAAACACCTAACTACCCTAATTGGTCGCGCGCGTCACATGATGCGGCGCCGGCGCAGCTTTCCCCGCACCTGCTCTACTCTTGGAGCAGCCGGGTTTTCTTTCTTTCCTTCCTTCTTTCTTTTTTGTCCCTGGCTCATACGCCCATATCGAATGCGGGTATGTGCCACACGTTATTTCTTCCTTCTTCTCTCTTTCTTTCTTCCTTTCTTCCTTCCTTCCTTCTTTCTTTTTTTCTTGTCCCTGGCTCATACCCGCATATTCGTGGCTCATACCCGAATATCCAATACGGTTATGCGCCACGTGCGATTTTATTATCGGTAATCGTGACGTTACTGACGAGCATGTGACGTTATTGATGTCATAACCTATCAGTCATGTTAGTCAGACGTTTGTACCCTACCATGCCAATTTTGACATATACCAAGTGAACGAGACGCGAGTTTTCGACAGGCTTCCGATAGAGCTTTAGCGTGAAACCAACGCCGACACTTGTGAGGCAATACAAGCTTCGCTTGAAAACTATCCCAGGTGTCATACCAAACAGGTCATAGTACAAAGTACCACTCATCACTAATCATGACAAATCTTTTCGACATAACTTGATCAATATTGTGATATAAGATGTCGCATTGGCGACATTTGGGATGTCACAAAGAAAAAAAATATTTGCAGCTCTCTTTACAACCAATGAAAGACATCGAGTCTGTATAAGCCAGTTCTCATAGCCTTCGAAAGGATTAGTCCGTTTGCTGGCTGCTTTGCAGCACTACACCGACATTATAGAGAAAAAATAGATCTTAATATAGCGTCACCTTTCACCATCGAAGCCGTACAAACTCGAAGCTGACCTCCAGTAGATCGGGTCGTGAAAACGTTTCTAAGCAGATATCCTCACCGCTTTGCTAACACGGACGCTGGACCTTTTTCTGGCCCTCTCGGATTAATGTCATTGCCATTACTTCGCTGCCGATGCAATCGCGCTCACTTTCGGCTTCTTTTCGAACTCCTTCACGGTTCCAAACTGCCCCGCACCCCTCAGTTGTATCACGTTTCGTATTTCGAGCAACATCACCCGAGAGCATACACCTTTCCATGTTTCTGCCTAAGTCGCTGTCATTGTTCTTTTCCGAGCATTGAGCTGGTGTGCCATAGTTTCACACATTGTTCGACTGCCCCTCTCCTCCTTTTAAGCGAAGCTTTATAGGCTCACAAGTTTCGGCGGCGGTGGTGGTGGTTGTGGTGGTGGTGGTGGCACGCTGAAAAGTGGGCCGATCCTGGTGATGGTGCAGAAAGGGTCTAAACTCAATGGCACATACCCCTGTGGGCTCGGGGACCTGTAACGCGCACCTGAACTACCCCTGTCACACGTGCGTGGGACCCAAAGAGACAAAATAAGCAGCCCCTCTCCTGTCGAGAAAATGGCGATAAGCGAAGCTTGTCGTCGGATTCTAGCTCGAGGGCTTCCGAAACCCTGGCGAAACGTCAGCGAAGAGCCGCGGACCCCGAGTTGAGGGAGCGTGATGTTGAGGCCAAACGTCAACGAGGAGCCGCCGACCCTGAGTTTAGGGCAAACGAAGCGGAACGCATGCCACAAGCTTCGAGAAGGGCTCTGAATTTTTTCTTTTGTATTCACATTGAGCCTTGTAGTGCGTACACTCTTCTTGTCGAGACTGTTCTTTTTATAGATTGCTTCTTTTTACTGATATTCTCCTGCAGTGTTTTCTTGCATTCTTGTTTTTGACTTTTTGTAATGCCATCAGAACTGATGGTTGTGCCTTGGCACGGCAAATAAATGATTGATTTACTATTTATCGTATATTATTATTATTATGAAAATATTATTATCATATTAAAATTATTATTATCATTATTATTTTAATCATCACAGTCATTACATAGCGAGTATCCTTAGGGGCATATACCCAATGTTCTTAGTCGCAGGTATACGTTTATACTGCACTATCTTCGAGATAAGCTCACCGAAGAGGCTAGAAACAGATTAGATGTTATAAACAACATGTTATAAAAAACAATATTCAATGGTGATTTAGCGATAAATGCGGGGTAAAGGCACAGCATTAGGTGACTCCTCTTTGAGGTCCCAGATTTACGATTTAAACCCTGTTCTCGCTATTGCAAAGTGTTGACGATGTTAGAACGGCGAGAAACCGTTGCCGTTTGTCGGTGCCTAATCCACATAGCGTTATGTCGACGTTTACTGCTGACACCAGAGCATACACACAGCAGCTTAGCAGGGACGCTCATTTCTGCAGCGAAAGCAAGAACACTGCCCTTGGTCCGACATATGGTTGGTAATATCGATGAATGATTAATCGATTAGATGTATCCCGCAATGCGATTATTCTTCATCGATGTCCGCCTTTCATTTAATCGACTTAATCGATTAGATCTGTTCGAATAATCCTTTGCGAGTGTTTGACAGGAGTGGCGCGAAAATTTTGAAATCGCACTGGAATGGCGTCACATGAGCATTGGCTGTGCGGCGGTGGAATTCGCGACTCCAGCCATTAATGCGACACCTAGCGGCGAGCGCCGGAAACCTCGTACGGAGGTCGGAGCGTCGGAGCAGACGCTCCGTCCGTAGCCTTCGCACTGCGAGCGGGTGCGCGCCACCATCAACGAAACTCCGCACAGCCGTGGAATTATGCTGCGTTTTGCAGTTTTGCGGCGTCGAAGAGCCACATGGATTGCGAATCTTATCATAAGCTGCGACAACGGCAATTGTTATGTGCTCAACATCTTGCCCGAGAAAGTTTAATTTTTTTTTTTCGGGTGAGGGTCTGTTTGTTGTTTGTGTGAAGAGAACGCGATACTGTTGCTTGTACTATATATGCAGTAAAGCGCTACAGCGAACTTCAGGAAGTTTGCGTTGAGGTTGTTACTGCCATCGTGATAACGTTCAGCGTATGCGTGCTGCAACAAGCAGTTTCATGTGATAGCCGGCGTGGTAATGCAATTCATGATGCAAATGTCGCCGCGGTACTCAAGCTTTCCTTCATTAAAGCTGTTATATCGGATACATGCGGCGCACAACGTGGAACTACCGAGTATGGTACATCAGCGAAAATCGATCGTTACATCGGAGTTTCAGGTACTCCCGGGTAACGTCGGTAAATCGTTCTATGTAAGCACAACATGTATGCGCCAGCATGCAAAATAAATATGGGGTGGCATAGCGGTACGCCTTCCTTGCGACCTGGACACGCTACCCGTGTAACTAGTGCAAATTAGTAGCTGCTCGTTTGAAAATGCGTAATTATCAAAGCAATTGTATCTCTTATCAGTGTCTGAAGGAAATTGGCAGTTCAGAGGCGAACACAGTTCTGGCCACTTAAAGTGCAGGATACGTAAATTATAGAATAACATGAAAATTAATTAGATTCATAATGCAGTAGCTTAGTTAACATTAATTTACACAGAAACATTTGTTTTATTTCATTAGTTTACAAAGCAGCCATAAGTGACATGTTCGTGGACAGCGGGGAGTAATCAATCATGGTCAGGCCACGCAGCACAAGCCATACATGTACATGGTGTGCAAATGTGTTTTTATTGTAGTAAGCAGATCTTTCGCTTTCTTATTTATCGTATTGTTCTCTACGAGAGAAACAATGCGCCAACTACTGGAATAACTACAGCTAAGCAAAGCAACAGTCACGTTGCGCAAATCTTGAATGTAAAATAGATAACAGGAACGCAAAAGTAGCGAGAAATGTTCGCCACAGATTCGTAGTGCATGCTCGCGATAAAGTGCAAAGCTTGATTTTAGGTTCGCTTGCTCTCTGGACTGAAAAGATCGTGCAGAGTTTGCGCCTTCGCCGAACGAAAATGTGTTAAGGCAACAACAATGAGAAAGTGCGTGACAGCTGCGGATTTATCCGCATGTACAGCGGCAACAGCTGATCGAGCAAGTCGGTGCGCTGCTGCGGGCCATGTTAAACGTACCAAACTGAGCAGGTTGTAATATTTCGGCAATCCTGGCGAGGCCAGCGTGATGTATCCAACTTCGCCGGCCACTGTCTCGCACGCTCGAAAGACCGGACTATCTATCCGCGCCTTAACAGTGACTCAAAGCAGCAGAAACGTGCTTGTACTTTTCCGCCCATCCAACAGTGCACGAGTACTTCGGTTCCACGACCAATGGGTTCAAGAATACATTGGTGATTTTCATCAGAATCTCGCGCGGGTCCGCTGTCACGCCAGATGTTTGCACACACCGTGCAACCACTTCAGCCTCATTACTTACTGTACCTCTCTCAGATCGGCTAAAATGATTTGGTCGGCGTAAGCTACTCGCTTTCCTTCAACAAAACAGCACAAACCGGCATCACACTGCACGAAAATCATCAAACTACAGTGTACTGTACATCAAACACAGCGGTTTCGGCGACGCGGGGACCTCCGTATAACCGCCATGTTGCACAGTGTAGCCAGACGCGGCCAGGTTTCGCAGCGCCCCCAGCAGTTCATTTGAGTTGCGAATAGGGCGACTGGCGAGTGTTTTTCCAAGTCCCGAGAGATGCCGAGGCAAGCGCTTCCCGTCTCTTCTCCCACACCGCACCTGCCATCACAGCGCGCCCGAAGCCGGAGGCTTGAAATGCTCTCGCAATTCAAGGCAACCCAGTCGTTCATCGTCGTGCCACTCCCAGTCCATTAAAAACGTGGCACAGCATGCGCGCCGGTTTGGAGCATGTATGTTGACAAAACGATGGAGTTCATGTCAATTCCAGCAAATCTATATCGTCCGAGCATCTATTATCGCACGCTGCAGTTGTGTAGACATTCAAAGAAGGCGTCGGTTTCACTAAAACATCCCAGCCAATTGACATTCCTTCGCTCTGCAGAGAGGAGCATGTGCATTAAAATCTTAAACCAGTAATTTCCTTTTTCCGTGTGCATATTTCAATATGTTGCATATTTCAGTTGGACATCACTTTTGACTTTTGCCAGTTTTCTTATTTGTTGTTTCAATGTATCTTACGGGGGATTCACGAGTGCCATGTCTCTTCTTTAATTATGCACTAAGTGCCATTTCATAATATATATTGTTCATCTTTTGAAAAGCCCCTAGTGCTAACTATATTTAGACTTCTACGTGTTAAATATACCTTATCAAACGTTTATACGATTATCTTTCAACTTGGTTCCGCCTCTCAAACATTAAAGTAGGTTCCAACAAAAGTAAATAACTGTTTTTCAACCTTTCTAAAAGTGACCGGAATTAATCAATTAACCGATGAAAAACCCTGCATCGAAAGCGATTAATCGATTTAAGGTTAAAATGATTAGTCCTTAATCAGAAAAAATAAATTAACCAACCATAGTCCGACACCTAGGCGATTCAGTGTAGCATTCAAGGTACGTACGCGTTGGCTCGTAATTTTTGCAGACAAACACACTCCATGTATGTGGAGACCTTTTAACCTTTCGTGTGCCGACGCATGAGCCGTGAGCGGGAGAGCACGATTATACGGCAGCAGCGGCACCGACTCTGTCAATGTGCCTCGAGCTATCATAATAAAGCCAGAAAATCCCCGAAACCAAAAGAGATAGCTTTATTTCGAAAGCCCGTGCCGCCAACCCTGCCAAACGCAATGCTCGCCGCAGGAAAATTCGAATTGATGAGCAGCTCCATATCACTCAAGGCGACCCTTCATCTTCCTCGGGTATGTCCGGCAGCTTGTTGCTGTGCTTGTTGCGGGAGCCAATCCCAGCATACAGAGTGGCATGGGCTGCACCAATCGCCACGATGGCCCCAACGGACCACACCACAGCGGACCAGAAGTCGGCGGCGTACAGGAGAACCATCGCCACAAACGCCGCCGCGATCAGCCTGTGGTTCTTGGTGAGCATCAGCCTCGTGCCCCACACGACCGCAGTCTCGTCGTTGTGGTGCAGCTTGAGCGCGGCACACACTGCAGCCACCACCGCGAAACTCGCCACCAATTCCAGGCTGGACATTACGTAGCCCGCCAGGATGACGACGAACAGAATGCCGTAGTTGATGCGGAAGCGGTCCACGTTCGATTGGATCCGCTTGGCAACATCCTGGGCCGACTTGGGTACCGAAAATCGGGCGGTGTCCACGAAATGGTTCCACGGCTGTGCGCGGTTGAGCTGCTCGTTACACCAGGACACGATGGCGCGTCGAACGTCAAAGTCCTCCTCCTTGGCAGACGAGCAGGGGCGCTTGCGTGGCAGCACGGGGGTTGGCTCTCGGGAGGTGGCTGGAGCATCACCAGAAGACTTCGGCCTAGGAGTTCAGGGACTCCCCAATGTCGCCCTGCTCACGGTCCATGGCTTCGAGTTTCGCTGCCAGTCGCTGTGTTGGCAGATGATGGCCGGCTGTGAGCGGTAGCACTGCGCTGCTGTCCTTCTTGGCAGGCTTGACAGACCCTGACGTGGCGCTAGACTTGCTCAGAGCTGTAGCGAATCCCGTTCAGCAAGCGCAAATGAACGTGCTAATATCACGCGCTTCTTTTTCTTCCTCGTCACCGGTGTAGGGCACGAGGTCCGTAGAATGCCACCTCTTTCTTTCTCCCCCACCCCATTTCATGGCCTAATGGTCAAATGCCCCTAGTTTCTGTGTTCGCTACCTTTTGTTTCAGGCTTATTTCTTATCTTAGTTAGCTTGCATGCATTTGTGTATCCTATTATTTGACTTGAACATACAAAAATATCAACTTCCTCCTCGGCACACGCTCTCCCTCTCTTTGATCATCATCATCAGCCTGTCTTTATGGCGACTGAGGACGAAAGCCTCTCCCTCTTTTTGATACAGCTGACGAAAACGACGGAAGGTGCTACATGAGACCATTTTATAATAATTTCGCTATCTTCCCTTATGAAAAATGTCTCTTTGTTTCTATTTAAAAGTGTATTTATATATAGCTACTTATTTCTTTTCTAATTTTCGCGGCAGATGGTAATATGTGTGCTTGCTTACGTTTCGGCCGTGCAAAGGGCGAAATGTGTGCGCCTTCTTCCAAAACTACGTGCATACCGAACGTACAGAACATTGTTTGAAATGATATATATATATATTATTTCAAACAATTGCACTTCGTTTCTCGAAGAGCCAGGTCGTATAGTCGAGTGAGCTCTTATACAACACTTTCCAATGGCATGACCGTGGTTTCAACTTCAATCATGTATCCGGGACCTTCGATAGGTGCAATATAATATGGTGCCACTCAATGCTAACGCTTTTCTCTCGCATTTACTGCTAAATTTCCCCAGAAGTTGCTTTTCATTCCTTTTTTTTAATTTTCCAGTAATAAGATTCTGTCTTACTCTTCTTCCTCCGAATTTAACGTGTGATTTCGCCTTTCAAGAACATTTATTATAGCAATGCGGAAACATTTGTTTTCGTGTTATACCTTGGAAAAATCAACGCACCTTTTTTAATTCCCCGCAAGGGTGCATGATTTTCTCGGGACGTCGACGACTTTTTCATAATGCGCGAAATCTATTTGACAAGGGCTTGTGCCAGACTTATTTACCCCTTTGCTGGACCCAAACATTTCACTCTGATTCGACAAATGTGTTCTTACAGCCCAGTATGCACGTTTCCTCCCCCGCAACTTCACAACGATGGAGGAAGTTCCTCTGAGGATGATATGGGATGATATGATATAGCCCTCATGCCTGCTGTCACCTTCAAGAGGAAGTACTTCGTCATAGACTATGCTACCCACCCCAACGGCATGGCCCATGGCACAAGAAACCGATGTGTACAACCTACTGTTACCTCGCCTAAGCACACAGCACATCTGGCAGGCTTTATTCAGGTGGTCTGGCTTCCGCAGGGATCGGCGTGATGTGCAAGTGAAGTCAAGATGACTGTAATAACAGAACTTTACTAGACTTTCTTCAAAACGTGGAGTTGCATTCCAATTTTTATATACTTTTTTAATAAGTCGTAAGCTAATCTGTCTCAAAATTCAAAGAAGTGGTACTTCCGGGTTTCCAGGAATTTCGCTAAAGTCGTGCTCACGTGGCAGGTCTCTAAAATCTACGCTTCTGTGCTTTTGTGTGCGGTAATCTCTGATTTCTGAATAATTCTAATTATTTCTTACACTTCAGTAACTGAACTTGTAACTAAACTTATGTTCTGATATTGTATCTATAATGAAACACATGAATTTTATACTGTGCTATTTTGTTTCTATATTTTTTTCCCATTTATCTTGAATTTCGTCCCCGGTCGTCTCTGGAGGTGAAACGGCAGTGTTGCGCAAGCAACTAGAGTACCGCTCGATGCTCGTGTCACTAAAAAGAAAGCCGCATTTTCGCCCGAAAGGCGAAGCATCAATTGGGATAGCAAATTAGTCGACAGCTTACGAAGTAAGGATAGTAGATTTATCGGCCGTGTAAAGTTGTAAATATTTGCTTACTAACTAAATAAACAAGCATGGTGTCACGCGCGCATAGGTAAACATGAACACATCTCGCTCTATGATCGCGGAAACTTGTCAAAAGGCTGGAGTGAGAAAGCGCGCCTGCAGCGGCGGGCAAATTGACCTTCGTGCTGTATCTCGTCTCGCTTCAGCGCGAACGTCGAAAGCACAGTGCATACGAAGCTACCGGCATTCGGCGCATGCACCTTGTACCCATCGCAGATCGCTTTGAAGATGAAGCCCCCGCGGGCGCACACTTAGGCTACATAGCATATCGCTTTCAAGATACGGTGCCCGCGTGGCAGCTCCGCCAACAGCACCCGTAAGAGCAGAACGCACCTCCCACCCCCACCGGCTTCGTCACCTCCTCCCCGTGTCTCACCCAGTGAACGAAGACAGCGCGCTTCCGGCTGCCTTCCTCTTTCGCGTGTGCGAGATTAAGCTGCGGTTGTCGGCTCGCCCTCGCACTCTTTCACTCGCACACACAGCAAAAGACGCGCGGCGACGGTTTTATCGCCGTTGGACTTTATACGGAACCTCACGGCGACGACGACGGCGACGGTAAAATGCGCTTGGACTTTTCATATAATTGCTATCGCTATAAAAGGCTGAAACGAAGTAAGAAAACATGAAATAACGCCAGTGGTAAATCGGAAGGCGTGTCAAAAATCAAGAAGCCATGGTTTCATTATCGACAGTTAATGCAGCAGGATTAGTATATGAGAGTTCCGCCCTCTGAGGAATATTTAGTACACACTGCATAAAAAACTCAGCTTCAAATAAAAGAGACGCCCTCTCATTTAAGTACACCATGGCTGTCCTAAGTTTCCTTAACTGTCGCTAGTGTGTGCAATGCCATGTGCTTAGTTTTCAGCTATATTTTATAAGAAAATGTGCGTCCTCAATCCTTTAGCATTCATCGTTCGCACGTGACACTCTCTGTTTAGTCTTTAGAAATTTGGGAAGGATAGCTAAAGGATGTTGTTCTACTGCCGATCTAATATGCGCGCAGTTTAGTAGAATGGCCTTGTGACGGCAAACGAGTTTCTGTAGTAAACTAATACGATTCACATAGAGGTCGCCCCCGTTTCCCACCGCCTCTCGTCCCCACACCAGCGCCCAGTAGCCCAAGGCTATTGAAATGAAATTACTATTTCATCCTCTTTCTCCGGAAGTTCTTAATTGTGCAGTGTCTCGGGGCAAAAAATAAATAAATAAAAAGAAAACATGCGCGAAATTTTACTAAACGACTCTGAAAAAAATCACAGCATATCCACGAGGTGAATGATGGTGAGGTGGGCGAAGCTCCGCAGGTTATGGGTGATACCGTTAATCCTCCGAGAAGTTCGCCCGATAAAATCATCATGCAAACGCGTGAGGTACGGTGAAGAAAACTTTTATTGAGATTTCAAGTTACCTTTATATATTACGCACGATCCAAGAAATGAGAGAGGCGCTCGCTCCCCGCGCAGCAGCCAATCGGAGAGCAGCGGCACTTCCAGAGCCATCTAGTGTCGATTCACACAAGCGCCATATTGCACACAATTCTATTGGACCAACGCCATCTAGGAAATGAGACGAGAAATGGTGATGACGACACAGATTGTGTACAGCGCCATCTAGAATATCGTCCCTGAACTGCAGTTTATATGTACTTCTATGAGACAGCGCCATCTATTGCATTATACGGGAGATACTGCCGTTTACTGCCGGGAGATACGCCGGACAACGGAGACGTGAAAAGATTAGACTAAGAGGAGCTACGCCTCTAAAATTGTCGCAGTTTCACCCTAAAGGCGAAGCATTAATTGCGTTAGAATATTAGTAGAGAGCTATACGGAGTGAGGATAGTAGTTTTATAAGCTGTATAAACTTGGACATGCAGCAGCACCAGCAAAGCGCAGAACTGTTGTGGGCGCTTGTCGGCGTTTCGCTCACTTTATCAAACGTTTATGCAATTGTCTTTCAACTTGGTTCCGCCTCTCAAACATTAAAGTAGGTTCCTACTAAAGTAAATAACTGTTTTTCAACCTTTCTAAAAGTGACCAGAATTAATCAATTAATCGATGAAAAACCCTGCATCGCAAGCGATTAATCGATTAACGGTTAAAATGATTAGTCGTTTTACGGAAAAATATATAAATTAACCATCCCTAGTCCAACACCTAGGCGATTGAGTGTAGCGTTGACGGTACGTACACTTTGCCTCGTCAATTTTCCAAACACAATCCGCGTATGTGGAGAACCTTTAACATTTCGTGCGTGAGCCACGCTTGAGCCGTAAGCGGGATATCACGAAAACGGCAGCAGCGCCGCCGACGCTATCAATGCGCCTCGAGCAATCATAATAAAGCCAGAAAGTCCCCGAAAGCAAAAGAGAGCTTTATTTCGAAAACCCGTGGCGCCAACCTTGCTAAAATGCAATGCTCGCCGCAGGCAAATTCGAATGGATGACGAGCTCCTCATCACTCAAGGCGACATTTCACCTTCCTCGGAAATGACCGGCAGCTTCCTGGCAAACTTCTTGGAGGAGCCAGGCCCGGTGTACAGAGTGGCGTGGATCGTGCCGATCGCCACGATAGCCCCAACAGACCACAAGACAGCGGACCAGAAGTCGGTGGCATACAGGAGAACCAAGGCCACAAACGCCACCGCGATCAGCCTGTGGTTCTTGCTGAGCACCAGCCTCGTGCCCCACACGGCCGCAGTCTCGTCGTTGTGGTGCAGCTTGAGCGCGGCACACACTGCAGCCACCACCGCGAAACTCGCCACCAATTCCAGGCTGGACATTACGTAGCCCGCCAGGATGACGACGAAGAGAACGCAGTAGTTGATACAGAAGCGGTCCACGTTCGATTGGATCCGCTTGGCAACATCCTGGGCCGACTTGGGTGTCGAAAATCGGGCGGTGTCCACGAAATGGTTCCACGGCTGTGCGCGGTTGAGCTGCTCATTAGACCAGGACACGATGGCGCGTCGTACGTCTAAGTCCTTCTCCTTGGCAGACGAGCAGAGGCGCCTGCGTGGCAGCGCGGGGGTTGGCTCTCGGGAGGTGGCTGGAGCATCACCAGAAGACTTCCGCCTGGAGTTCAAGGACTTCCCAATGTCGCCCTGCTCACGGACCATAGCTTCGAGTTTCACTGCCAGTCGCTGTGCTTGCAGATCTTGGCTGGCTGTGAGCGGTAGCGCTGCGCTGCTTTCCCTCTTCGTAGGTTTGACAGACCCTGACGTGGCGCTAGACTTGCTCAGAGCTGTAGCGAATCCCGTTCAGCAAGCGCAAATGAACGTGCTAATACCACGCGCTTCTTTTTCTTCGTCGTCACCGGCGTAGGGCACGAGGTCCGTTGAATGTCACCTCTTTCTTTCTCCCCCACCCCATTTCATGGCTAATGGTCAAATGCCCCTAGTTTCTGTGTTCGCTACCTTTTGTTTCAGGCTTATTTCTTATCTTAGTTAGCTTGCATGCATTTGTGTATCCTATTATTTGACTTGAACATACAAAAATATCAACTTCCTCCTCGGCACACGCTCTCCCTATCTTTAATCATCATCATCAGCCGGTCTTTATGGCTACTGTAGGACGAAAGCCTCTCCCTCTTTTTGATACAGCTGACGAAAACGACAGAAGGTGTCACATGAGACCTTTTTATAATAATTTCGCTATCTTTCCTTATGAAAAATGTCTCTTTCGTTCTATTTAAAATGTGTTTATATATAGCTACTCATTTCTTTTCTAATTTTCGTGGCAGAAGGTAATATGTTTGCTTGTTTACGTTTCGGCCGTGCAACGAGCGAAATGTGTGCGCCTTCTTCCAAAACTACGCGCATATACCGAACGTACAGAACATTGTTTGCAATTATATATATGTATATTATTTCAAACAATTGCACTTCGTTTCTCGAAGAGCCAGGTCGTATAGTCGAGTGAGCTCTTATACAACACTTTCCAATGGCATGAACGCGGTTTCAACTTCAATCATGTATCCGGGACCTTCGATAGGTGCAATATAATATGGTGCCACTTAATGCTAACGCTTTTCTCTCGCATTTACTGCTAAATTTCCCCAGAAGTTGCTTTTCATTTCTTTTTTTTTTTGCTTTTCCAGTAATAATATTGTGTCTTACTCTTCTTCCTCCTAATTTAACGTGTGATTCGCCTTTCAAGAGCATTTATTATAGCAGTGCGGAAACATTTGTTTTCGTGTTATACCTTGGAAAAATCAACGCACCTTTTTTTATTCCCCCGCAAGGGTGCATAATTTTCTCGGGACGTCGACGACTTTTTCATAACGCGGGAAAATCTATGTGACAAGAGAGAGAGAGAAAGCACTTTACTTGCACCCGTCAGAGAGTATGGGTGATCGGGGTGACTCAGCTCCCCCTTTCACCGTCTACCTCTTCCCTAGACGTCGGCCGGAATCAGTTGGCTTCCGGCGGCAGCCTGGGCTTCACAGATGGCTTGTTTTTGGGCATGTTCTTCCTGGCTGTGAAGGGAGGATTCCCATGACTCTTTGTTCCCATGTAGACCGTTTAGCGCTGGGCAAGCCCAGAGCATGTGATTTAGGGTCGCTATGCCTTCACAGTTTTTGCATTTCGAAGAGTGCACCTCAGGATGCCATTTGTGTAAGATATACGGGTTTGGGAAGGTACCCGTCTGCAGTTTTCGCCAGATTACTTTTTCCTTCTTTGTGAGAGATCTATGGGTGGGAGGAAAAGTTCTCCTGCCCATTCTATAGTGTTGTAGAATTTCTCTGTATGTGGTTAAATCTCGCTTTTTGGACAGGGAGTAGTATGCGTGCGCTGGGGCCCGGTGTGTAAGTCCTCGGGCGACCTCGTCGGCGATCTCGTTCCCTGTGAGTCCACTATGAGCGGGCGCCCATATTATTCTAATTAGGTCATTGGGTACGTTCTCCTTGCCTGCTTGCAGAATTTTGGCGGCCTCTTTGGACACCTTACCAGTGTCATAGGCTTTGGTTGCAGGTTTAGAATCGGTGATGATTATTCTGGTTGATGGGTTTGTGATCGCCAGGGCAATCGCCGCCATCTCTGCCTCCTCTGGTGAAGAGTGTCTCACGCTACAGCTCGAGATTAGCTCGCCTTTGTCGCTCACTACTACTGCAGCGTAGTGCCCTTCTGGGTACTCTGCCGCATCGGTGTACACTACTCCTTGTTTTTGGAGGAGGGAGCTTTGGAGTCTTTGGACTCTGCTTCTCCTGCGTTCGTCGTTGTATATTGGTGCATTGTGCATGATCAAAACATACAGAATCTATGTGACAAGGGCTTGTGCCAGACTTATTTACCACTTTGCTAGACCCAAACGTTTCACCTCGAGTCGATAAATAAGCTCTTACAGCCAAGTATGCACGTTTCCTCCCCCGCAACTTCACAACGATGGAGGAAGTTCCTCTGAGGATGATATGGGATGATATGATATAGCCCTCACCCCTGCTGTCACCTTCAAGAAGAAGTACTTCATCATAGACTATTCCACCCGCACCAACTGCATGGCCCATGGCACAAGAAACCGATGTGTACCACCTGCTGTTACCTCGCCTAAGCACAGAGCAAATCTGGCAGGCCTTGTTCAGGTGGTCTCTCCTCCGCAGTGATCAGCGTGATGACTGCAGGAAGTGAAGTCAAGATGACTGTAATTACAGAACTTTACTAGACTTTCTTCAAAACGCGGAGTTGCATTCCTATTTTTATACACTTTTTTAATAGGTCATAAGCTAATCCCACTCAAAATTCAAAGAAGTGGTACTTCCGGGTTTCCAGGAATTTCGCTAAAGTCGTGCTCGCGTGGAAGGTCTCTAAAATCTACGATTCTGTGCTTTTGTGTGCAGTAATCACTGATGTCTAATTAATTCTAATTATTCCTTACACTTCAGTAACTGAACTTGTAACTAAACCTATGCTCTGATATTATATCTGTAATGAAACCCATGAATTTTATACTGTACTATTTTGTTTCTCTATTTTTTTCCCCATTTATCTTGAATTTCGTCCCCGGTCGTCTCTGGAGGTGAAACGGCAGTGTTGCGCAAGCAACTAGAGTACCGCTCGATGCTCATGTCACTAAAAAGAAAGTAGCATTTTCGCCTGAAAGGCGAAGCATCAATTGGGATAGCAAATTAGTTGACAGCTTACGAAGTAAGGATAGTAGTTTTATCGGCCGTGTAAAGTTGTAAATATTTGCTTACTAACTAAACAAGCACAGCGTCACGCGCGCATAGGTAAACATGAACACATCTCGCTCTATGACCGCGGAAACTCGTCAAAAGGCTGGAGTGAGAAAGCGCACCTGCAGCGGCGGGCAAATTGACCTTCGTACTGTATCTCGTCTCGCTTCAGTGCGAACGTCGAAAGCACAGTGCATACGAAGCTACCGGCATTCGGCGCATGCACCTTGTACCCATCGCAGATCGCTTTGAAGATGAAGCCCCCGCGGGCGCACACTTCGGCCACATAGCATATCGCTTTCAAGATACGGTGCCCGCGTGGCAGCTCCGTCACCAGCACCCGTAAGAGCAGAACGCACGTCCCACCCCCACCGGCTTCGTCGCCTCCTCCCCGTGTCTCACCCAGTGAACGAAGACAGCGCGCTTCCGGCTGCCTTCCTCTTTCGCGTGTGCGAGATTAAGCTGCGGTTGTCGGCTCGCCCTCGCACTCTTTCACTCGCACACACAGCATAAGGCGCGCGGCGACGGTTTTATCGCCGTTGGACTTTATACGGAACCTCACGGCGACGATGACGGCGACGGTAAAAATGCGCTTGGACTGTTCATATAATTGCTATCGCTATAAAAAGCTGAAACGAAGTAATAAAACATGAAATGACGCCAGTGGTAAATCGGAAGGCGTATCAAAAATCAAGAAGCCATGGTTTCATTATCGACAGTTAATGCAGCAGGATTAGTATATGAGAGTTCCGCCCTCTGAGGAATATTTAGTACACACTGCATAAAAAACTCAGCTTCAAATAAAAGAGACGCCCTCTCATTTAAGTACACCATGGCTGTCCTAAGTTTCCTTAACTGTCGCTAGTGTGTGCGATGCCATGTGCTTAGTTTTCAGCTATATTTTATAAGAAAATGTGCGTCCTCAATCCTTTAGCATTCATCGTTCGCACGTGACACTCTCTGTTTAGTCTTTAGAAATTTGGGAAGGATAGCTAAAGGATGTTGGTCTACTGCCGATCTAATATGCGCGCAGTTTAGTAGAATGGCCTTGTGACGGCAAACGAGTTTCTGTAGTAAACTAATACGATTCACATAGAGGTCGCCCCCGTTTCCCACCGCCTCTCGTCCCCACACCAGCGCCCAGTAGCCCAAGGCTATTGAAATGAAATTACTATTTCATCCTCTTTCTCCGGAAGTTCTTAATTGTGCAGTGTCTCGGGGCAAAAAATAAATAAATAAAAAGAAAACATGCACGAAATTTTACTAAACGACTCTGAAAAAAATCACAGCATATCCACGAGGTGAATGATGGTGAGGTGGGCGAAGCTCCGCAGGTTATGGGTGATACCGTTAATCCTCCGAGAAGTTCGCCCGATAAAATCATCATGCAAACGCGTGAGGTACGGTGAAGAAAACTTTTATTGAGATTTCAAGTTACCTTTATATATTACGCACGATCCAAGAAATGAGAGAGGCGCTCGCTCCCCGCGCAGCAGCCAATCGGAGAGCAGCGGCACTTCCAGAGCCATCTAGTGTCGATTCACACAAGCGCCATATTGCACACAATTCTATTGGACCAACGCCATCTAGGAAATGAGACGAGAAATGGTGATGACGACACAGATTGTGTACAGCGCCATCTAGAATATCGTCCCTGAACTGCAGTTTACATGTACTTCTATGAGACAGCGCCATCTATTGCATTATACGGGAGATACTGCCGTTTACTGCCGGGAGATACGCCGGACAACGGAGACGTGAAAAGATTAGACTAAGAGGAGCTGCGCCCCTAAAATTGTCGCAGTTTCACCCTAAAGGCGAAACATTAATTGCGTTAGAATATTAGTAGAGAGCTATACGGAGTGAGGATAGTAGTTTTATAAGCTGTATAAACTTGGACATGCAGCAGCACCAGCAAAGCGCAGAACTGTTGTGGGCGCTTGTCGGCGTTTCGCTCACTTTATCAAACGTTTATGCAATTGTCTTTCAACTTGGTTCCGCCTCTCAAACATTAAAGTAGGTTCCTACCAAAGTAAATAACTGTTTTTCAACCTTTCTAAAAGTGACCAGAATTAATCAATTAATCGATGAAAAACCCTGCATCGCAAGCGATTAATCGATTAATGGTTAAATTGATTAGTCGTTTTACGGAAAAATATATAAATTAACCATCCCTAGTCCAACACCTAGGCGATTGAGTGTAGCGTTGACGGTACGTACACTTTGCCTCGTCAATTTTCCAAACACAATCCGCGTATGTGGAGAACCTTTAACATTTCGTGCGTGAGCCACGCTTGAGCCGTAAGCGGGATATCACGAAAACGGCAGCAGCGCCGCCGACGCTATCAATGCGCCTCGAGCAATCATAATAAAGCCAGAAAGTCCCCGAAAGCAAAAGAGAGCTTTATTTCGAAAACCCGTGGCGCCAACCTTGCTAAAATGCAATGCTCGCCGCAGGCAAATTCGAATGGATGACGAGCTCCTCATCACTCAAGGCGACATTTCACCTTCCTCGGAAATGACCGGCAGCTTCCTGGCGAACTTCTTGGAGGAGCCAGGCCCGGTGTACAGAGTGGCGTGGATCGTGCCGATCGCCACGATAGCCCCAACAGACCACAAGACAGCGGACCAGAAGTCGGCGGCATACAGGAGAACCAAGGCCACAAACGCCACCGCGATCAGCCTGTGGTTCTTGCTGAGCACCAGCCTCGGGCCCCACACGGCCGCAGTCTCGTCGTTGTGGTGCAGCTTGAGCGCGGCACACACTGCAGCCACCACCGCGAAACTCGCCACCAATTCCAGGCTGGACATTACGTAGCCCGCCAGGATGACGACGAAGAGAACGCAGTAGTTGATACAGAAGCGGTCCACGTTCGATTGGATCCGCTTGGCAACATCCTGGGCCGACTTGGGTACCGAAAATCGGGCGGTGTCCACGAAATGGTTCCACGGCTGTGCGCGGTTGAGCTGCTCATTAGACCAGGACACGATGGCGCGTCGTACGTCTAAGTCCTTCTCCTTGGCAGACGAGCAGAGGCGCCTGCGTGGCAGCGTGGGGGTTGGCTCTCGGGAGGTGGCTGGAGCATCACCAGAAGACTTCCGCCTGGAGTTCAAGGACTCCCCAATGTCGCCCTGCTCACGGTCCATAGCTTCGAGTTTCACTGCCAGTCGCTGTGCTTGCAGATCTTGGCTGTCTGTGAGCGGTAGCGCTGCGCTGCTTTCCCTCTTCGTAGGTTCGACAGACCCTGACGTGGCGCTAGACTTGCTCAGAGCTGTAGCGAATCCCGTTCAGCAAGCGCAAATGAACGTGCTAACACCACGCGCTTCTTTTTCTTCGTCGTCACCGGCGTAGGGCACGAGGTCCGTTGAATGCCACCACTTTCTTCCTCCCCCACCCCATTTCATGGCTAATGGTCAAATGCCCCTAGTTTCTGTGTTCGCTACCTTTTGTTTCAGGCTTATTTCTGATCTTAGTTAGCTTGCATGCATTTGTGTATCCTATTATTTGACTTGAACATACAAAAATATCAACTTCCTCCTCGGCACACGCTCTCCCTATCTTTAATCATCATCATCAGCCGGTCTTTATGGCCACTGTAGGACGAAAGCCTGTCCCTCTTTTTGATACAGCTGACGAAAACGACAGAAGGTGTCACATGAGACCTTTTTATAATAATTTCGCTATCTTTCCTTATGAAAAATGTCTCTTTCGTTCTATTTAAAATGTGTTTATATATAGCTACTCATTTCTTTTCTAATTTTCGTGGCAGAAGGTAATATGTTTGCTTGTTTACGTTTCGGCCGTGCAACGAGCGAAATGTGTGCGCCTTCTTCCAAAACTACGCGCATATACCGAACGTACAGAACATTGTTTGCAATTATATATATGTATATTATTTCAAACAATTGCACTTCGTTTCTCGAAGAGCCAGGTCGTATAGTCGAGTGAGCTCTTATACAACACTTTCCAATGGCATGAACGCGGTTTCAACTTCAATCATGTATCCGGGACCTTCGATAGGTGCAATATAATATGGTGCCACTTAATGCTAACGCTTTTCTCTCGCATTTACTGCTAAATTTCCCCAGAAGTTGCTGTTCATTTCTTTTTTTGCTTTTCCAGTAATAATATTTTGTCTTACTCTTCTTCCTCCTAATTTAACGTGTGATTCGCCTTTCAAGAGCATTTATTATAGCAGTGCGGAAACATTTGTTTTCGTGTTATACCTTGGAAAAATCAACGCACCTTTTTTTATTCCCCCGCAAGGGTGCATAATTTTCTCTGGACGTCGACGACTTTTTCATAACGCGGGAAAATCTATGTGACAAGAGAGAGAGAGAAAGCACTTTACTTGCACCCGTCAGAGAGTATGGGTGACCGGGGTGACTCAGCTCCCCCTTTCACCGTCTACCTCTTCCCTAGACGTCGGCCGGAATCAGTTGGCTTCCGGCGGCAGCCTGGGCTTGACAGATGGCTTGTTTTTGGGCATGTTCTTCCTGGCTGTGAAGGGAGGATTCCCATGACTCTTTGTTCCCATGTAGACCGTTTAGCGCTGGGCAAGCCCAGAGCATGTGATTTAGGGTCGCTATGCCTTCACAGTTTTTGCATTTCGAAGAGTGCACCTCAGGATGCCATTTGTGTAAGATATACGGGTTTGGGAAGGTACCCGTCTGCAGTTTTCGCCAGATTACTTTTTCCTTCTTTGTGAGAGATCTATGGGTGGGAGGAAAAGTTCTCCTGCCCATTCTATAGTGTTGTAGAATTTCTCTGTATGTGGTTAAATCTCGCTTTTTGGACAGGGAGTAGTATGCGTGCGCTGGGGCCCGGTGTGTAAGTCCTCGGGCGATCTCGTCGGCGATATCGTTCCCTGTGAGTCCACTATGAGCGGGCGCCCATATTATTCTAATTAGGTCATTGGGTACGTTCTCCTTGCCTGCTTGCAGAATTTTGGCGGCCTCTTTGGACACCTTACCAGTGTCATAGGCTTTGGTTGCAGGTTTAGAATCGGTGATGATTATTCTGGTTGATGGGTTTGTGATCGCCAGGGCAATCGCCGCCATCTCTGCCTCCTCTGGTGAAGAGTGTCTCACGCTACAGCTCGAGATTAGCTCGCCTTTGTCGCTCACTACTACTGCAGCGTAGTGCCCTTCTGGGTACTCTGCCGCATCGGTGTACACTACTCCTTGTTTTTGGAGGAGGGAGCTTTGGAGTCTTTGGACTCTGCTTCTCCTGCGTTCGTCGTTGTATATTGGTGCATTGTGCATGATCAAAACATACAGAATCTATGTGACAAGGGCTTGTGCCAGACTTATTTACCACTTTGCTAGACCCAAACGTTTCACCTCGAGTCGATAAATAAGCTCTTACAGCCAAGTATGCACGTTTCCTCCCCCGCAACTTCACAACGATGGAGGAAGTTCCTCTGAGGATGATATGGGATGATATGATATAGCCCTCACCCCTGCTGTCACCTTCAAGAAGAAGTACTTCATCATAGACTATTCCACCCGCACCAACTGCATGGCCCATGGCACAAGAAACCGATGTGTACCACCTGCTGTTACCTCGCCTAAGCACAGAGCAAATCTGGCAGGCCTTGTTCAGGTGGTCTTTCCTCCGCAGTGATCAGCGTGATGACTGCAGGAAGTGAAGTCAAGATGACTGTAATTACAGAACTTTACTAGACTTTCTTCAAAACGCGGAGTTGCATTCCTATTTTTATACACTTTTTTAATAGGTCATAAGCTAATCCCACTCAAAATTCAAAGAAGTGGTACTTCCGGGTTTCCAGGAATTTCGCTAAAGTCGTGCTCGCGTGGCAGGTCTCTAAAATCTACGATTCTGTGCTTTTGTGTGCAGTAATCACTGATGTCTAATTAATTCTAATTATTCCTTACACTTCAGTAACTGAACTTGTAACTAAACCTATGCTCTGATATTATATCTGTAATGAAACCCATGAATTTTATGCTGTACTATTTTGTTTCTCTATTTTTTTCCCATTTATCTTGAATTTCGTCCCCGGTCGTCTCTGGAGGTGAAACGGCAGTGTTGCGCAAGCAACTAGAGTACCGCTCGATGCTCATGTCACTAAAAAGAAAGTCGCAGTTTCGCCTGAAAGGCGAAGCATCAATTGGGATAGCAAATTAGTTGACAGCTTACGAAGTAAGGATAGTAGTTTTATCGGCCGTGTAAAGTTGTAAATATTTGCTTACTAACTAAACAAGCACAGCGTCACGCGCAAATAGGTAAACATGAACACATCTCCCTCTATGATCGCGGAAACTCGTCAAAAGGCTGGAGTGAGAAAGCGGGCCTGCAGCGGCGGGCAAATTGACCTTCGTACTGTATCTCGTCTCGCTTCAGTGCGAACGTCGAAAGCACAGTGCATACGAAGCTACCGGCATTCGGCGCATGCACCTTGTACACATCGCAGATCGCTTTGAAGATGAAGCCCCCGCGGGCGCACACTTCGGCTACATAGCATATCGCTTTCAAGATACGGTGCCCGCGTGGCAGCTCCGTCACCAGCACCCGTAAGAGCAGAACGCACGTCCCACCCCCACCGGCTTCGTCACCTCCTCCCCGTGTCTCACACAGTGAACGAAGACAGCGCGCTTCCGGCTGCCTTCCTCTTTCGCGTGTGCGAGATTAAGCTGCGGTTGTCGGCTCGCCCTCGCACTCTTTCACTCGCACACACAGCAAAAGACGCGCGGCGACGGTTTTATCGCCGTTGGACTTTATACGGAACCTCACGGCGACGACGACGGCGACGGTAAAATGCACTTGGACTGTTCATATAATAGCTATCGCTATAAAAAGCTGAAACGAAGTAAGAAAACATGAAATGACGCCAGTGGTAAATCGGAAGGCGTGTCAAAAATCAAGAAACCATGGTTTCATTATCGACAGTTAATGCAGCGGGATTAGTATATGAGAGTTCCGCCCTCTGAGGAATATTTAGTACACACTGCATAAAAAACTCAGCTTCAAATAACAGAGACGCCCTCTCATTTAAGTACACCATGGCTGTCCTAAGTTTCCTTAACTGTCGCTAGTGTGTGTAATGCCATGTGCTTAGTTTTCAGCTTTATTTTATAAGAAAATGTGCGTCCTCAATCCTTTAGCATTCATCGTTCGCACGTGACACTCTCTGTTTAGTCGTTAGAAATTTAGGAAGGATAGCTAAAGGGATGTTGGTCTACTGCCGATCTAATATGCGCGCAGTTTAGTAAAATGGCCTTGTGACGGCAAACGAGTTTCTGTAGTAAACTAATACGTTTCGCATAGAGGTCGCCCCCGTTTCCCACCGCCTCTCGTCCCCACACCAACGCCCAGTAGCCCAAGGCAGGGGGTTGAAATGAAATTACTATTTCATCCTTTCTCCAGGAGCTCTTTATTGTGCAACGTCTCGGTGCAAAAAAGAAAGAAAGAAAAATAAAACACGCGCGAAATTTTACTAAACGACTCTGAAAAATTGTCGCAGTTTCACCCTAAAGGCGAAGCATTAATTGCGATAGAAAATTAGTAGAGAGCTATACGGAGTGAGGATAGTATTTTTATCAGCTGTGTAAACTTGGACATGCAGCAGCACCATCAAAGCGCAGAACTGTTGTCGGCGCTTGTCGGCGTTTTCCTCGCCTTATCAATCGTTTATACAATTGTCTATCAACTTGCTTCCGCCTCTCAAACATTAAAGTAGGTTCCTACAAAAGTAAATAACTGCTTTTCAACCTTTCTAAATGTGACCAGAATTAATCAATTAATCGATGAAAAACCCTGAATCGCAAGCGATTAAACGATTAACGGTTAAAATGATTAGTCGTTTAACGGAAAAATGTATAAATTAACCATCCCTAGTCCAACACCTAGGCGATTGAGTGTAGCGTTGACGGTACGTACACTTTGCCTCGTCAATTTTCCAAACACAATCCGCATATGTGGAGAACCTTTAACATTTCGTGCGCGAGCCACGCTTGAGCCGTGAGCGGGAGATCACGAAAACGGCAGCAGCGGCGCCGACGCTATCAATGCGCCTCGAGCAATCATAATAAAGCCTGAAAGTCCCCGAAAGCAAAAGAGAGCTTTATTTCGAAAACCCGTGGCGCCAACCTTGCCAAAACGCAATGCTCGCCGCAGGCAAATTCGAATGAATGACGAGCTCCTCATCACTCAAGGCGACCCTTCACCTTCCTCGGGAATGTCCGGCAGCTTGTTGCTGAGCTTGTTGCGGGAGCCAATCCCAGCATACAGAGTGGCGTGTACTGCACCAATCGCCACGATGGACCCAACGGACCACACCACAGCGGACCAGAAGTCGGCGGCGTACTGGAGAACCAACGCCACAAACGCTGCCGCGATCAGCCTGTGGTTCTTGCTGAGCACCAGCCTCGTGCCCCACACGGCCGCAGTCTCGTTGTTGTGGTGCAGCTTGAGCGCGCCACACACTGCAGCCACCACCGCGAAACTCGCCACCAATTTCAGGCTGGACATTACGTAGCCCGTCAGGATGACGACAAACAGAATACCGTAGTTGATGCGGAAGCGGTCCACGTTCGACTGGATCCGCTTGGCAACATCCTGGGCCGACTTGGGTACCGAAAATCGGGCGGTGTCCACGAAATGGTTCCACGGCTGTGCGCGGTTGACCTGCTCGTTACACCAGGACAGGATGGCGCGTCGTACGTCAAAGTCCTCCTCCTTGGCAGACGAGCAGGGGCGCTTGCGTGGCAGCGCGGGGGTTGGCACTCGGGAGGTGGCTGGAGCATCACCAGAAGACTTCGACCTGGAGTTCAGGGACTCCCCAATGTCGCCCTGCTCACGGTCCATGGCTTCGAGTTTCGCTGCCAGTCGCTGTGTTGGCAGATGATGGCTGGCTGTGAGCGGTAGCACTGCGCTGCTGTCCTTCTTGGCAGGCTTGACAGACCCTGACGTGGCGCTAGACTTGCTCAGAGCTGTAGCGAATCCCGTTCAGCAAGCGCAAATGAACGTGCTGATATCACGCGCTTCTTTTTCTTCCTCGTCACCGGCGTAGGGCACGAGGTCCGTAGAATGCCACCTCTTTCTTTCTCCCCCACCCCATTTTATGGCCTCTAGTTCTGGCTGGTCAAATGCCTCTAGTTTCTGTGTTCGCTACCTTTTGTTTCAGGCTTATTTCTTATCTTAGTTAGCTTGTATGCATTTGTGCATACAAGCACAAATGCATACAATTTAGTCAAATGCTATTATTTGACTTGAACATACAAAAAGGTCAACTTCCTCCTCGGCACACGCTCTCCCTCTTTTTGATCATCATCATCAGCCTGTCTTTATGGCCACTGCAGGACGAAAGCCTCTCCCTCTTTTTGATACAGGTGACGAAAATGACGGAAGGTGTCACATGAGACCTTTTTATAATAATTTCGCTATCTTCCCTTATGAAAAATGTCTCTTTCTTTCTATGTAAAAATGTATTTATACATAGCTACACATTTCTTTGCTAATTTTCGTGGCAGAAGGTAATATGTTTGCTTGCTTACGTTTCGGCCGTGCAACCGGGACAAAAAGTGTGCAACGTCTTCCAAAACTACGTGCATACCGAACGTACAGAACATTGTTTGAATTTATATATATATATATATATATATATATATATAGTAACTGGATTTTTCAATGGGCCAAGCGTATTTAGGAAAATCAGAAGCACAACTTCGCGACCTTTTTCAAGTGGACCGACCCTTGAAAAAGGTCGCGAAGTTGTGCGTCTGAAGTTGTGCTTCTGCACCGACCGAAACTGTTGGGTAAATAATAAACCTAAGATAACCTAAGCAGCACCTGTAAGAGCAGAACGCACCTCTCAACCCTACCGGCTTCGTCGTCTCCTCCCCGTGTCTCACCCAGTGAACGAAGACAGCACGCTTCCGGCAGCCTTCCTCTTTCGCGTGTGCGAGATTAAGCTGCGGTTGTCGGCTCGCCCTCGCACTCTTTCACTCGCACACACAGCATCGATGGTTTTATCGCCATTGGACTTTATACGGAACCTCACGGCGACGACGACGGCGACGGTAAAAATGCGCTTGGACTGTTCATATAATTGCTATCGCTATAAAAAGCTGAAACGAAGTAAGAAAACATGAAATGACGCCAGTGGTAAATCGGAAGGCGCGTCAAAAATCAAGAAGCCATGGTTTCATTATCGACAGTTAATGCAGCGGGATTAGTATATGAGAGTTCCGCCCTCTGAGGAATATTTAGTACACACTGCATAAAAAACTCAGCTTCGAATAAAAGAGACGCCCTCTCATTTAAGTACACCATGGCTGTCCTAAGTTTCCTTAACTGTCGCTAGTGTGTGCGATGCCATGTGCTTAGTTTTCAGCTATATTTTATAAGAAAATGTGCGTCCTCAATCCTTTAGCATTCATCGTTCGCACGTGACAATCTCTGTTTAGTCTTTAGAAATTTATGAAGGATAGCTAAAGGGATGTTGGTCTACCGCTGATCTAATATGCGCGCAGTTTAGTAGAATGGCCTTGTGACGGCAAACGAGTTTCTGTAGTAAACTAATACGTTTCACATAGGGGTCACCCCCGTTTCCCGCCGCCTCTCGTCCCCACACCAACGCCCAGTAGCCCAAGGCAGGGGGTTGAAATGGATGGATGGATGTGAAACTTTAATAAACGTCCTGAGGTACGCGACTCAGCGCGCAGCGAGCCGCTCCCACGTTGGGACAGTCAGGCCTTGCCCGACCGCCGCATCGTGGGCCCTCTGGACAGCCCATAGTTGCGCCCCGGCATCGGGGCTCTTGATAGCGGAGAGCCACTTGTCCTCATTTATTTGTTCCGTGCCTCGTAACGAGGGGGAACGTCAGAGCATATGGTCTAAGCTAGCGAAGTCATTGCAGTGCCTGCAAGAACTACTGGCATAAGTGTCGGGATAAAGCTTGTGTAATAAAGCCGGGCTGGGATACGAGCCTGTTTGCAATAATCTGAGGGTCAATGCCTGCGCTCTATTTAACTTCTTGTGAGGAAGGGGAAAGTCTCTCCTGCCGAGATAAAAGTACTGCGTAATTTCATTGTATGTTGTCGGTTGATCTCTGTTCTCCACCACTCCTGGCCGGCCGGAGAGTTCTCCATGGTCGCGGAAAGCGAGACCTCGCGCCTTGGAGTGGGCCAGCTCGTTGAGGTTTGTGGGGCCTCCCATGATGGATCCCATGTGAGCGGGGAACCACGTGAGAGTGTGGGTGGCAATGCTTTTACCGTCGAGGATGCGACAGGCTTCTTTACACACGGCGCCAACGCTGAAGGCGCGGATGGCTGCCCTGGATTCACTGAAGATGTTGGCATGTTTCTCGTCCAGGAGGGCCAAGGCAATGGCCACTTGCTCGGCCGCACTTGACGACGTGCTTCGTACCGAAGCTGCGTTAACGGTCGAACCCTTGTGGTTGATGGACACTACTGCGAAATTTTTGCTGTTGCCATATTGGGCCGCGTCAACGAAGCAGCTGCCGCCAGGGAGTTCTGTCGCCCGGCGTAGGAGCGCCACGGCCCTGGCCTTCCTTCTTTCCACGTTACGCTGGGGATGCATATTGCATCCCCAGCGCAACGGGGGTTGAAATGAAATTACTATTTCATCCTTTCTCCAGGAGCTCTTTATTGTGCAACGTCTCGGGGCAAAAAAGAAAGAAAGAAAAATAAAACACGCGCGAAATTTTACTAAACGACTCTGAAAAATTGTCGCAGTTTCACCCTAAAGGCGAAGCATTAATTGCGATAGAAAATTAGTAGAGAGCTATACGGAGTGAGGATAGTAGTTTTATCAGCTGTGTAAACTTGGACATGCAGCAGCACCATCAAAGCGCAGAACTGTTGTCGGCGCTTGTCGGCGTTTTGCTCGCCTTATCAAACGTTTATGCAATTGTCTTTCAACTTGGTTCCGCCTCTCAAACATTAAAGTAGGTTTCTACAAAAGTAAATAACTGCTTTTCAACCTTTCTAAAAGTGACCAGAATTAATCAATTAATCGATGAAAAACCCTGCATCGAAAGCGATTAATCGATTAAAGGTTAAAATGATTAGTCGTTTAACGGAAAAATGTATAAATTAACCATCCCTAGTCCAACACCTAGGCGATTGAGTGTAGCGTTGACGGTATGTACACTTTGCCTCGTCAATTTGCCAAACACAATCCGAATATGTGGAGAACCTTTAACATTTTGTGCGCGAGCCACACTTGAGCCGTGAGCGGGAGATCACGAAAACGGCAGCAGCGGCTCCGACGTGTCAATGGCCTCGAACTATCATAATAGAGCCAGAAAGTCCCCGAAGGCAAAAGAGAGCTTTATTTCGAAAGCCCGTGGCAATAACCCGGCCAAACGCAATGCTCGCCGCAGAAAAATTCGAATTGATGAGCAGCTCCTCATCACTCAAGGCGACCCATCATCTTCCTCGGGAATGTCCGACAGCTTGTTGCTGAGCTTGTTGCGGGAGCCAATCCCAGCATACAGAGTGGCGTGTACTGCACCAATCGCCACGATGGCCCCAACGGACCACACCACAGCGGACCAGAAGTCGGCGGCGTACAGGACAACCATCGCCACAAACGCCGCCGCGATCAGCCTGTGGTTCTTGCTGAGCACCAGCCTGGTGCCCCACACGGCCGCAGTCTCGTCGTTGTGGTGCAGCTTGAGCGCGGCACACACTGCAGCCACCACCGCGAAACTCGCCACCAATTTCAGGCTGGACATTACGTAGCCCGTCAGGATGACGACAAACAGAATACCGTAGTTGATGCGGAAGCGGTCCACGTTCGATTGGATCCGCTTGGCAACATCCTGGCCCGACTTGGGTACCGAAAACCGGCTGGTGTCCACGAAATGGTTCCACGGCTGTGCGCGGTTGACCTGCTCGTTACACCAGGACAGGATGGCTTGTCGTACGTCAAAGTCCTCCTCCTTGGCAGACGAGCAGGGGCGCTTGCGTGGCAGCGCGGGGGTTGGCATTCGGGAGGTGGCTGGAGCATCACCAGAAGACTTCGGCCTGGAGTTCAGGGACTCCCCAATGTCGCCCTGCTCCCGGTCCATGGCTTCGAGTTTCGCTGCCAGTCGCTGAGTTGGCAGATGATGGCTGGCTGTGAGCGGTAGCACTGCGCTGCTGTCCTTTTTGGCAGGCTTGACAGACCCTGTCGTGGCGCTAGACTTGCTCAGAGCTGTAGCGAATCCCGTTCAGCAAGCGCAAATGAACGTGCTAATATCACGCGCTTCTTTTTCTTCCTCGTCACCGGCGTAGGGCACGAGGTCCGTAGAATGCCACCTCTTTCTTTCTCCCCCACCCCATTTTATGCCCTCTAGTTATGGCTGGTCAAATGCCCCTAGTTTCTGTGTTCTCTACCTTTCGTTTCAGGCTTATTTCTTATCTTAGTTAGCTTGCATGTATTTGTGTATCCTATTATTTGACTTGAACATACAAAAATATGAACTTCCTCCTCGGCACGCGCTCTCCCTCTCTTTGATCATCATCATCAGCCTGTCTTTATGGCCACTGCAGGACGAAAGCCTCTCCCTCTTTTTGATACAGGTGACGAAAATGACGGAAGGTGTCACATGAGAACTTTTTATAAGAATTTCGCTATCTTCCCTTATAAAAAATGTCTCTTTCTTTCTATGTAAAAATGTATTTATATATAGCTACTCATTTCTTTTCTAATTTTCGTGGCAGAAGGTAATATGTTTGCGTGCTAACGTTTCGGCCGTGCAACGAGCGAAATGTGTGCGCCTTCTTCTAAAACTACGTGCATACCGAACGTACAGAACATTGTTTGCAATTATATATATTATTTCAAACAATTGCACTGCGTTTCTCGAAGAGCCAGGTCGTATAGTAGAGTGAGCTCTTATACAACACTTTCAAATGGCATGAACGCAGTTTCAACTTAAATCTTGGATCCGGGACCTTCGATAGGTGCAACGTAATGGTGCGACTTAATGCTAACGCTTTTCTCTCGCATTTACTGCTAAATTTACCCAGAAGTTGCTTTTCATTTCTTTTTTTACTTTTCCAGTAATAAGATTGTGTCTTACTCTTCTTCCTCCTAATTTAACGCGTGATCTTGCCTTTCAAGAGCATTTATTATAGCAGTGCGGAAACATTTGTTTTTGTGTTATACCTTGGAAAAATCAACGCCCTTTTTTTTTAATCCCCCGCAAGGGTGCATGATTTTCTCGGGACGTCGACGACTTTTTCATAACGCGCGAAATCTATTTGACAAGGGCTTGTGCCAGACTTATTTACCACTTTGCTAGACCCAAACATTTCACTCTGATTCGATAAACGTGTTCTTACAGCCCAGTATGCACGTTTCCTAACCCGCAACTGTTACTTCGCCTAAGCACACAGCACATCTGGCAGGCTTTATTCAGGTGGTCTGGCTTCCGCAGTGGTCGGCGTGATGTGCAAGTGAAGTCAAGATGACTGTAAAACAGAACTTTACTAGACTTTCATCAAAACGCGGTGTTGCATTCCTATTTTTATATAATTTTTTAATAAGTCGTAAGCTTATCCGTCCCAAGTTCAAAGAAGTGGTACTTCCGGGTTTCCAGGAATATCGCTAAAGTCGTGCTGACGTGGCAGGTCTCTAAAATCTACGATTCTGTGCTTTCGTGCTCGGTAATCTCTGATTTCTGAATAATTCTAATTATTTCTTACACTTCAGTAACTGAACTTGTAACTAAACTTATGTTCTGATATTGTATCTATAACGAAACCCATGAATTTTATACTGTACTATTTTGTTTCTCTATTTTTTTTCGACTGATCTTGAATTTCGTCCCCGGTCGTCTCTGGAGGTGAAACGGCAGTGTTGCGCAAGCAACTAGAGTACCGCTCGATGCTCATGTCACTAAAAAGAAAGTCGCATTTTCGCCTGAAAGGCGAAGCATCAATTGGGATAGCAAATTAGTTGACAGCTTACGAAGAAGGATAGTAGTTTTATCGGCCGTGTAAAGTTGTAAATATTTGCTTACTAACTAAACAAGCACAGCGTCACGCGCGCATAGGTAAACATGAACACATCTCGCTCTATGATCGCGGAAACTCGTCAAAAGGCTGGAGTGAGAAAGCGCGCCTGCAGCGGCGGGCAAATTGACCTTCGTACTGTATCTCGTCTCGCTTCAGTGCGAACGTCGAAAGCACAGTGCATACGAAGCTACCGGCATTCGGCGCATGCACCTTGTACACATCGCAGATCGCTTTGAAGATGAAGCCCCCGCGGGCGCACACTTCGGCCACATGGCATATCGCTTTCAAGATACGGTGCCCGCGTGGCAGCTCCGTCAGCAGCACCCGTAAGAGCAGAACGCACCTCCCACCCCCACCGGCTTCGTCGCCTCCTCCCCGTGTCTCACCCAGTGAACGAAGACAGCGCGCTTCCGGCTGCCTTCCTCTTTCGCGTGTGCGAGATTAAGCTGCGGTTGTCGGCTCGCCCTCGCACTCTTTCACTCGCACACACAGCATAAGGCGCCCGGCGACGGTTTTATCGCCGTTGGACTTTATACGGAACCTCACGGCGACGACGACGGCGACGGTAAAATGCGCTTGGACTGTTCATATAATTGCTATCGCTATAAAAAGCTGAAAGGAAGTAAGAAAACATGAAATGACGCCAGTGGTAAATCGGAAGGCGTGTCAAAAATCAAGAAGCCATGGTTTCATTATCGACAGTTAATGCAGCGGGATTAGTATATGAGAGTTCCGCCCTCTGAGGAATATTTAGTACACACTGCATAAAAAACTCAGCTTCAAATAAATGAGACGCCCTCTCATTTAAGTACACCATGGCTGTCCTAAGTTTCCTTAACTGTCGCTAGTGTGTGCAATGCCATGTGCTTAGTTTTCAGCTTTATTTTATAAGAAAATGTGCGTCCTCAATCCTTTAGCATTCATCGTTCGCACGTGACACTCTGTGTTTAGTCTTTAGAAATTTAGGACGGATAGCTAAAGGGATGTTTGTCTACTGCCGATCTAATATGCGTGCAGTTTAGTAGAATGGCCTTGTGACGGCAAACAAGTTTCTGTAGTAAACTAATACGTTTTGCATAGAGGTCGCCCCCGTTTCCCACCGCCTCTCGTCCCCACACCAGCGCCCAGTAGCCCAAGGCAGGGGGTTGAACTGAAATTACTATTTCATCCTCTTTCTCCGGGAGCTCTTAATTGTGCAACGTCTCGGGGCAAAAAAATAAATAAATAAAAAGAAAACATGCGCGAAATTTTACTAAACGACTCTGAAAAAAATCACAGCATATCTACGACGTGAATGATGGTGAGGTGGGCGAAGCTCCGGAGGTTATCGGTGATACCGTTAATCCTCCGAGAAGTTCGCCCGATAAAATCATCATGCAAACACTTGAGGTACGGTGAAGAAAACTTTTATTGAGATTTCAAGTTACCTTTATATATTACGCGCGATCCAAGAAATGAGAGAGGCGCTCGCTCTCCGCGCATCCCCGCGCAGCCCGCACAGCAGCTAATCGGAGAGCAGCGGCACTTCCAGCGCCATCTAGTGTCGATTCACACAAGCGCCATATTGCACACAATTCTATTGGACCAACGCCATCTAGGAAATGGGACAAGAAATGGTGATGACGACACAGATTGTGTACAGCGCCATCTAGAATATCGTCCCTGAACTGCAGTTTGTATGTACTTCTATGAGACAGCGCCATCTATTGCATTATACGGGAGATACTGCCGTTTACTGCCGGGAGATACGCCGGACAACGGAGACGTGACGAGATTAGACTAAGAGGAGCTACGCCCCTAAAATTGTCGCAGTTTCACCCTAAAGGCGAAGCATTAATTGCGATAGAAAATTAGTAGAGAGCTATACGGAGTGAGGATAGTAGTTTTATAAGCTGTATAAACTTGGACATGCAGCAGCACCAGCAACGCGCAGAACTGTTGTGGGCGCTTGTCGGCGTTTTGCTCGCCTTATCAAACGTTTATGCAATTGTCTTTCAACTTGGTTCCACCTCTCGAACATTAAAGTAGGTTCCTACCAAAGTAAATAACTGTTTTTCAACCTTTCTAAGAGTGGCCAGAATTAATCAATTAATCGATGAAAAATCCTGCATCGAAAGCAATTAATCGCATTAAGGTTAAAATGATTAGTCGTTATACGGAAAAATAATTAAATTAACCATCCCTAGTCCAACACCTAGGCGATTGAGTGTAGCGTTGACAGTACGTACACTTTGCCTCGTCAATTTTCCAAACACAATCCGCGTATGTGGAGAACCTTTAACATTTCGTGCGTGAGCCGCGCTTGAGCCGTGAGCGGGAGATATCACGAAAACGGAAGCAGCGGTGCCGACGCTGTCAATGCGCCTCGAGCAATCATAATAAAGCCAGGAAGTCCCCGAAAGCAAAAGAGAGGGCTTTATTTCGAAAACCCGTGGCGGCAGCCTTGCCAAAGGGAATGCTCGCCGCAGGGAAATTCGAATAGATGAGCAGCTCCTCATCACTCAAGGTGACCCTTCATCTTCCTCGGGAATGTCCGGCAGCTTGTTACGTAGCTTGTGGCGGGAGCCACTGCCAGCATTCAAAGTGGCGTGTACTGTACCAATCGCCACGATAGCCCGAACAGACCACATGACAGCGGACCAGAAGTCGGCGGCATACAGGAGAACCAAGGCCACAAACGCCACCGCGATCAGCCTGTGGTTCTTGCTGAGCACCAGCCTCGTGCCCCACACGGCCGCAGTCTCGTCGTTGTGGTGCAGCTTGAGCGCGGCACACACTGCCGCCACAACTGCGAAACTCGCCGCCAATTCCAGGCTGGACATTATGTAGCCCGTCAGGATGACGACGAACAGAATACCGTAGTTGATGCGGAAGCGGTCCACGTTCGATTGGATCCGCTTGGCAACATCCTGGGCCGACTTGGGTACCGAAAATCGGGCGGTGTCCACGAAATGCTTCCACGGCTGTGCGCGGTTGAGCTGCTCGTTAGACCAGGACACGATGGCGCGTCGTACGTCAAAGTCCTCCTCCTTGGCAGACGAGCAGGGGCGTTTGCGTGGCAGCGCGGGGGTTGGCTCTCGGGAGGTGGCTGGAGCATCACCAGAAGACTTCGGCCTGGAGTTCAGGGACTCCCCAATGTCGCCCTGCTCACGGTCCATGGCTTCGAGTTTTGCGGCCAGTCGTTGTGTTGGCAGATGTTGGCTGGCTGTGAGCGGTAGCGCTGCGCTGCTGTCCTTTTTGGCAGGCTTGACAGACCCTGACGTGGCGATATAGACTTGCTCAGAGCTGTAGCGAATCCCGTTCAGCAAGCGCAAATGAACGTGCTAAGATCACGCGCTTCTTTTTCTTCCTCGTCACCGGCGTAGGGCACGAGGTCCGTAGAATTCCACCTCTTTCTTTCTCCTCCACCCCATTTCATGGCCTAATTGTCAAATGCCCCTATAGTGTCGTAGTGGGCTAACTTTTGTTTCAGCCTTATTGCTTATCTTATTGAGCTTGCATGTATTTGCGTATGCTATTATTTGACTTGAACATACAAAAATAGCAACTTCCTCTACGGCACACGCTCTCTCTCTCTCTCTTTGATCATCATCATCAGCCTGTCTTTATGGCCACTGCAGGACGCAAGCCTCTCCCCCCCTCTTTTTTTTTTTTTTGATACAGGTGACGAAAACGACGGAAGGTGTCACATGATAACTTTTTCTATTAATTTCACTATACTTCCTTACGAAAGAGGTCCCTTTCTTGCTATTTCAAAATGTTTCTATATATAGCTACTCATTGCTTTTCTAATTTTCGTGGCAAACGGTAATATGTTTATTTGCTTACGTTTCGGCCGTGCCACGGGTGAAATGTGTACGCCTTCTTTCTAAACTTAGTGCATACAGAACGTACAGAACGTACAGAACACTGTTTGAAACTATACATATACAGACGTATATATATATATATATATATATATATATATATATATATATAAGTGCAGACAATTGCACTGCGTTTCTCGAATAGCTAGGTCGTATAGTCGAGTGAGCTTCTAAACAACACTTTCCAATGGGATGATTGTGCTTTAATTTCAAATCTTGGATCCGGGGACTCCGATAGGTGCGACGTAATGGTGCGACTTAATGCTAACGCTTTTCTCTCGCATTTAGGGCTAAATTTCCACAGAAGTTGTTTGTCGTTTATTTTTGTACATTTACAGCAATAATATTGTGTCTTACTCTTCTTCCTCTTAATTTAACAGTAGATTTCGCCTTTCAACATCATTCATTATAGCAGTGCTGAAATATTTGTTTTCCTGTTATAACTTGGAAAAATCAACAAATGTTTTTTTTTCTTTTTTTTAATCCCCCACAGGGGCGCATTATTTTCTGTGGACGACGACGACTGTATCATAACAAGGGCAATTTATTTGACAAGGCCTTGTGCCAGACTTATTTACCACTTTCCTAGACCCAAACGTTTCTCCCCGATTCGAGAAACGTGCTCTTATAGCCCAGTATGCACGTCCCCCCCCCCCCCCCCCCACAACTTCACAACGATGGAGGAAGTTCCTCTGAGGGTGATATGGGATGATATGATATAGCCCTCACCCCTGCGGTCACCTTCAAGAGGAAGTACTTCATCATAGACTATGCTACCCACCCCAACTGCACGGTCCATGGCACAAGAAACCGATGTGTACCACCTACTGTTACCTCGCCTAAGCACACAGCACATCTGGCAGGCCTTGTTCAGGTGGTCTGGCTTCCGCAGTGATCGGCGTGATGACTGCAGCAAGTGAAGTTAAGATGACTGTAATTACAGAACTTTACTAGACTTTCTTCAAAACGCGGAGTTGCATTCCTATTTTTATATGCTTTTTTAATAAGCCATAAGCTACTCAGTCTCAAAATTAAAAGAAGTGGTCTTCTAGATCACTGTATCCAGCTGATAGCTGTACCTGCGCATGAGGCTGTCTCAGTCTGTCGTTTATGCATCGGCCGGTCTAGCCAATGCAGCACCTGTCACAGTATAGGTGAATACTGTGAAAAAGTTGCAAAGAAATTCAACCTTTAGTTGAATCGATCAAAGACAATATCTTCCTGAGCGAGTTGGCGGGGACGTGGTACGATGCCACAGTGTACGGTGTGTGTCGTGTCAATCCTTGCGTGAGAGGAGTACAAGAAGCGTGGGACAACCTTTCTTTCTTTCTTTTCTGTTTGCGGCACCATCTTCGATATCGGCCCAAGAAAGAACATAAACACAGATACCCGATACGGAAAGGTGAGATAACTCGCTAAGAAATACGTTGTCGTTAAAAAAAACTCGATTCAGGATGTGACAAATAGAGTGACGTGCGTACTTCCAGCTTGTTTGAACTCGCATTCATGATCGAGTATCAACCTCTTTGTCGAGTAAGCAAAAAACACGTGCGCACTTGGCGATGTGCAGTTCCAGAGACGTTGCTTGCTTGCTTGCTTCCTATGCCATGGCGCATACCCACCACGGGAGATTGGCCAAGAAGTGGGCGGTTAAACAGGTCGGTTGAAATTATTCAATGAAACTAACTGATGTTATAGCCGTATTTTATTTTATCTTATAGGAAATCGTGTGCTTTTTGGAAGGAGATCAAGGTAGAAGGTATTAAATTTCAATCAGTTTAATTGGAATTTTCGAAATTAATAAATAATCAATCAGTTAATTAACGTAAATTGAAATTTTGTAAAATAATCAACAATATATCAGTCAATTAACTAGGTATTCTCCTTGTGTCACCAAGGAACTGACATACGGCCCTGCATACGTTCCTGTGGCTAAAACCCAGTGTATATGCCCCGAAGGATAGAATATTTTCAGTGTTTATAGCCATGGCTAATTTTCGGAACGGAATTTCGAAGTATTTCTTTCTCTGGATTGCGAATCGGCGGCAGTTTAATCGATAATGAACAATGGTTTCAGGTTCTTTGCAGAAATGACATAGAGGGGACATCGCCAGACCAGGCCTGTGTAGATAAAAATTTATGGGTGGAATACGGCATCGTAATTTTGTAATGGAGATTTCCAATTTACGTGTGGTCTGGAAAAATGTGAAGAAGAAGAAACGCTTGGGAGCTTGATGTGAAGAAAACGAAAGCACACGCCCCGCACGAGCCTCACGCGCTTCTCATCGAGAGCTCCGGAATTTGGAACAGGCAAGTTCTTGCATAGCGTGTTTTGTTGAAAGCTTTTTTACACGTTTAAAAAACAATGCTGCTTTAGACAAGTCGCGGTGTTTGACTGCAGCTAAGCGCGTTCCTTTTTCTAAAAGCCGTGTACTAAACGGCCGCTTGTGCCGTTCAGGAATCGCTGGACACTTATCGGTAAGGGCTAGCGTGATCCTTTCTCGCTTCGTTGTGACGACGATAGGCGCTGTCTTTTTGCGTCGTTGGACTGTCGCCGTGGAGCGCAGTGAAAGCTATGGGTCGCGTCATCCAACGAGAAAGAACCAGAAACTCTTCTGTGTTGTTCACCTCAAGAATCGCGCGGTACCAACTGAATAGACGTTTTACGGAAGAGTTAGTAGTTCCCAACAATAGGTGAACACTCCGCCGCCTTTGGTTGTTCTTTAGCTGGCACGGCCCCTACCCACCGATGTATGCAGGGAATTGAGTGTAGAGCAGATGAAATGCTCGCTTCAGACTCGAAATGGCAAAGATTCCCCGTACCCTCTTGAATTTGGTGTTATCGTTCCTTCGCATCTACGCTACCTAAACTCTATCCAGCTACCTTGCTCATCGAGCGGATTCGCTAAACGAAAGCTGTTGTGTTTTAGCGTAGAGCACATTTCTTGCTATTGTTCCCGAATGAGAGGCACACACCCCATAATCGTTAGAAGCTCGTGCAGCGACAGCCACCTACTGGGCACGTTTACTTCTTTTATTCAGAGAAAAACGACCATTAGCTTTCTGCGGCGCTAGTTTTCAGAGCAGCATATTGCAACAACGCCATAGAGAACTCGATGCCTTGTTCTCGTACGTACCATTTTACCCAATTGTAGCACTCTGGTTTAACTGATTCAATTATTTTGAGTCAAATTGTGACAAACAGAAAAAAAAGAAATTGTTTTCTTTATTTGCTTTCGCTCCTTCTTCCCTTATTTTCTTATGTGACCCAACAATCATGTTCGCACTTTCAGGCATGCTTTTTCTCTTGAGACTGTTCGCATGCCTCAGGCTTCTGCACGAGCTCCACGCCTTGCCTGTGCAGAATACGACGCCATCATCACTGCTACGATTCCACGGGTAAGACAAAATATACCCCATATCCCCGTGAGAAGAACCTCGCACAGAGAGCCAACAAATTTTATATAAACCTATAGTTTTCATGGTAACCCTCAGCGGCGAATCTAGCAAACCTTGCAGACCGTCCATGTATTAGTTAGGCTGTATAGCACCACTTTTAGGTTGCATGATCAAATCGCGGCAGCGGCAGACGCATTTCGATGGGTGCAAGAAATGCAAGAACGCCAGTGTAGCGCGCGTTGGGTGCATGTTAAAAAAAACCCGAGGGTAAAAATTTATTTGAAGTCCCCCACTACAGGGCGTGCCTTAGAATCTGATAGTGATTTTCGCACGTAAATTGTTTTGAGTGCTCTACTTTTGGTTCTATTCTTTAACAAATTTACTGCATTAATTGCTCACAGTTGTCTTCCTTGGCATGCCTTGCTCCAACCTCTAGCTAAGGCATGTCACAGCTCCACTGCCCATTATCCCCAGCAGTCATTACTTCCTACAAGTAGCGTTTCGTTTATCTGATTTCACGTCGGATTTGACTGCGTTTCTACGTCATTCACGTGCACGTACTACCAATACTTTCCATACTATTGTTTTTGATGGAGATACTTACCCGGGTACCGTCATCACGAACAGCATTTCCTTTTTTAAGCATGTCATTCTGCATTCAGGGTCCACGTGATCTCACACGTATATTATAATAGAGAGTGATACGAGACCTTCAGTTTTGTCCTACACCTGAGTCGGCTATCTTGTTAGGGAGGCCTGGCCGGGCTTCTATTTCTGCTTACTTTCTTGAAGGAGAACCTTTAAGATTTACGACACAGATTAAAGAGCTAGCGGTTGCGTCTATTCGGAATGCATAAACAGAAAGCTAGACCTGCTTCATCCCTCGTTACATTATCGTTCCTTGTGTGCGATTTTATTCTGCGCTGGTCCCAATAGATACTATAATTAAAACTGAAATCTTCATTTTTTTGCACGAAGCTCCTGGTAACCTAATATATTGGGATGTTCCCGCTTATTACCAAGATTTTGATTCTTGACTGGTATTTGGTCGCCTGCCACACATGACAGCGATTGGCATAATGGCGAGGCGACCCCCGCGGTAATGGCCAAACTTGGACGGCACTTCTGTAAGTTTTCGGATCTTTTGTGAATATGTTGCTCGCTCTTATTCTAAGACAACATATGAAATGTTACCGCAAGGACATCATGTTATGTATTCTCTATCCATGAGACATTGGGAAAGAAAAAAATATGAGCCGAATTGTCTGAGCAAAATTCAGAGTATAAATAAACTTGGGGAAGTGAAAATGCGCTTTGCCTTCTAATCTAAAGGTCCTACGTGCTCATGACGCTTCGTCGGCAAGTACTTGCATAATGTAGTGAGCTTGGAATTTTCTCACCCAAATATGGGAGCCAACGAAGCGTGGAGCTTTGAGACAGCACACAACGTGTTTTCGATCAGGCCTACCTGACGATACAAAGTTTAGCTGAAAAAAAATTATTTCGTGGAACGAATGCGAAGCAGACCATGTGAAACCTACCAAGTGCGTACCATTAACAGAACATTCTTCTTCTTTCTAGGGTTTTACGTGCCAAAACCAGCTCTGATTATGAGCCACGCCGTAGTGGAGGGCTCCGCATGTATTTGGATCACCTGGGGTCTTTAACGCGCACTACAACGCAAGCACACGGGCGTTTTCGCATGTCGCCTCCATCGAAACGCGGCCGCCACCGCCAGAATTCGATCCCGCGACCTCGTGCTCAGCAGCACAACACCTTAGCTAACTGAGCCACTGCGGCGGGTACAATTAACAGAACATCCAACATCCCAATATATGGACTCTTTGAAGGCAGTGTGCGTGATGTGTTTCTTCGTTTCTTCCCAGCGATGAGCGAGGTGGTCACACCGAGATCTCTCTCGACGACCCTGGCAGAGGGATGAACGCCTTTCGAGTTGACGATGACTTGGAAGGATCGAAGATGGCCGCAGGAGAGGAGGACGACCGCATGGGCCGAAACTACTACAACAGGATACTGAGGAAGAAGGCAGCGATCACCCGAGGTACGCAATCCACAGATTTCAAGTTCTTGCGCCAATGTTTGCTTGAAATAAACAAAGGAGATAACTACTTCCTGTTTAGAAGACAGTCACCCTGTAATGCTTGTCACTTCCACTTTTGATTTTGTTCTGTGTGAATGTCACGTACCTTACTCTGGATCGGTAAGCACAGTTTATTTCGACACGCTCCTCGTCTTGTAATACACTTGAGAAATCATAGGAATCAGCTGTTCAAAGCACCCAAGGGCGTACTCTATAACGGTACACTCAGTATCAGGAATTCATACTTGGTGTAGGGCGCATGGTAAAGCCATATTTACTACCGCTTTAAGCCAGAATGGCTCGCTGAACTCCTGCAGTCACCTCAAATACCGAGTGGCCAATGGCGTGTTAAAATGCGTGCATATGTAATTATGTACCAGTTTCGCGTAGATGGTTTTGCATGAATGCAAGCGCATTGTTAAGCGGCAGCCGAAGGCTGGCACCCATTGTAGTCATGCAGGGCGCAAAAGAAAGGGTATATATGCACTGCAGTTGAGTAGCGTTGCACGAAGCGGCGAGCACTTCTCACGCTAAACCGGGTCGTAATAACATATTCCAGCCAATGATATTAGTGAACATAATGTTAACGGACCCCACCGGCTAACTGCAAGCAATTCTTATGAGTGCAGTACCGTATTCGGAATAAGAAAGGAAAAGAAAGGAAGAGAAAAGACGCTTGTACACTAAATCTGTTCGTAAGATCAGATGCCCGTCAACTATGATGTTGAGCATACTATTAGTGAAGGCGGCCGGCCAGTGTGAAAGATCACATCCGATCAGAAAGAAAAGCGTTACGATTTCTGCCCGAAAAACGATCGGCATGCGATCGTAGAATCTTTGAGATTGCAGCGCCTGTTCCACGCTCAATACTAAGCCGGAATATTGTTAAACCTTCTCATCTAAATTCCTTACCAGTTCCTTGTAAACCTAGTTAATAGTGCGTGCTGCCCCTTACGCGTGATCACTGCTTGGCCACCCTTCTGACGCGGCGACTGATAACTGTGCAGTCGAGCAAAACTCATGCCTAAGCACATACCACACGAGCAAAGTATAAGCAACATTCTGCGCTGCACATTTGTAGCGTCGAACGTTCACCTCTACGTTCTTCGGTGGCAGGGCCCCGTCCGCAGGTTCGGCCCGAGCGGCGCGAGAAATGCGACGATGACCGGGACTGCAGGCGCTCGCCCAGCCAGATCTGCATCAAGCACGCCCGCGAGCCGTACGGTCGCTGCCAGTGCCCCTTCTACCGTCCCGTCGAAGCCACCTTTAACGGCGTCGTGCGATGCGTCACCGGTGGGTGGAAGCTCACTTGCTACGGCGTTCTACTGGGGGCACGTTAAAGATCTCCAGGTGGTCAAAATTAATCCGCAGCCCCCACTACGGCGTGTATCATAATAAAATCGTGGTTTTGGCACGTAATAACCCTGAATTATTCAATTAATTCAGTTACATTGAGGCATTTTACGTGCCAACACCATGATCTGTTATTGAGTCACGTCATAGGAGACTCCGACCTCTTGGTGTTCTTTGATGTGCACCCAATGCAAGATACACGAGTGTTTTATGCATTTTGCCCCCAACGCAATGGGGCTCGCGCCGCTGCAGGTTTAAACCCTTGATCTCATGCTCAACAGCCCAACGCCATAGCCGCGGAGCTGCCGTGGTTATCATTGCTTTACATTGCTTACATTGCTTACATTGCTTAGATGCATTACATGCATTACATTGCTTTCTGTCCAAGATTTCTGAACAGTACAAATAGTATTTCATAAAACAACAGATGAAACAAACTACATTTGTGGTATGAAAAGGCAGGCGGGAAAATCCCGAAATAAAAATAACGCAAAAGACAAACGCAGACTATGAACTGAAAGGTCGCACAGTGGCGCAGAGGAGAGAAGGCAAAAAAACCCCCCCAAAAAGTCACAGGCCTGCGAGGTACACGCAGCACAGTCACCGCGTAAGCTGGTGGAGTGGCGCAAGAGGAGCTCCAATTTCAGCACCACGCACAACATAGTCTTAGCGGCAAAGTCTCTTCACCTCGTTTTGACGAGAACGATTTGAACTGTCCGCCCGGCATCGACGGCGAGCTGTGGCTTGTAATGCTCTCTGCACAGCAGTCTGCTGAGCCCGATGATGTCTGGTTGTAGCCGCGCACGTAGCTCTACGATTCGCTTCTTCAGCAGCGGTTCGTACCTTGCGAGGAGACGCCATAAAGTGTACCTAGAGGTATCGTGTACCTAAGAGGTATCTAGAATACTTGGCGCAAATCTCACATCCCTTGACACCTGGCATGTTACGTTGTTGTTGTTGTTGTTGATGATGATGATGATGATCGTTTATTGGAATCTTCAAAACGGGCTGGTGACAAATAGTCACCTAGCCTGCTTGGGTTAACCAGGTCCAGTTACATGTAGCATGCAACTGCTATATGCGACTTACATGTCGGGCACGTGGCGTTTGCAGGCGTCTTAACTAGATGGCGCCACCATACTGGCGGAGGCTCGGTATCGTGTTGATTGCGCGCCTCCTCGCTAGGGCGCGTTTATAGGGAATTTTTCCGCTCCCTGGCAGCAAGCGCTTGCGTTGCTCAGTGGTAGAGTATCTGACTCCCGCGCAGCGGCCCGGGTTTGATCCCGGCGGGAACCGGGTACTTTTTTTCGCATTTCCGGCGATAGCGGTTAGGGACACCGGACATCGGTCGCGGCGGCGGACACCATCGCGAACCGAAACGGCTATAGGAATGAGCCCATAACAGCTTACGCTGTAAAACTACCCTTATGTGTCCAGGGTAACGCCGTGCCATGTCGTCAACCATGGCAACAGGTGTACACTCTCGAGAAATATTAGTTCATACGTGACCATTCTTCTTTATGCAAGATAACCAAGGGTAGACATCTATGCGCACGTGCAACCGCTATTACTGTTAAGTCACAACCCAACCATATAAGACGCCCTTCTTCGATTATTCCTACATCCGAAAGAAATGTCTAGATCTCCAGTCAATTTTATGAGTATGCTTGTAATTTCCCCAGTGCACCTAAAGGTTAGACGTTGTTTCGTCAGTTAACGATCGTTCGTGCTTTATTATTCCCTGATTGATGCAACGACTAGCTCATCTATGATTGACGCCTTTGCGCCGCATTGGTATGAGCATGCGCAGGTAGTTCTTATCCTGTATGCCTGTTTTGTCCGCCAGCCTTTTCATACGATCATTCTCTACTAACTTGCTCAGCATTCTGTCGCTGCGAGCTACGTTTGCCAGCGCAGTCTTTGCAAAAGTGGACATTTAGCGCTCTTTCACAGTAGTCACTTTCAAACATGGTGTACTTTTACCACAGGTTATTATTTCGAGAGTGACATAGTATAACGTAACTTTTTCGTGGAGTCCAACAAAGAGTTATCAATAACCGTTGTTCGTGTCATTACGTACAGCCAAGGACTTGTTTGACGAGTGTCGAAGCAACGAGGAGTGTGCGGCCACTAACCCGTACCTGGAGTGCGTCAACAGGCTGTGCTCCTGCCAGCCTCCCCACGTCCTCAAAGACCACGTTGAATGCATTGGCGGTGAGCGACACTCGGCTAATCAGCGCCCCAATTGTCTAAGTGATTCGTTAATAAAGCGTTTCAGACTTGCCGGCTGCTTACATAAAACAAATACGTGAAGGAAAGAGAGAGAAGTTAGGCAGTATAAGGATCAACTGGTATACTCGTGGTGAGGCAAACAGGTTAAAGGCAAAAGGTGACATAGAGAGATGCGACCTAAAATAAAACAAATAGAGAAAGCTGTACATAAGCGCAATGTAGCGACGAACTGCTTAAATGTAGAAATATTTTGGTGAACAGGGGCCCGGAACTGTGTGAAGCAGAAACCACATGGAATGCATATCCGGCGAATGTACGACGCGGGAACGCCTAGTGTTAGCTCGTTCATTTAGCGATGCGTGATGTCGAAGCTATGTTAATGGAGAAAATTCACATTATTACAGCGTATTACAGCGGAGCTGTTATACGCTAGTTTCCAGCGGATCGCTGCGTGCGTAGACCGAGCACGGGGACCAAAGATGCCGTAGCCTCGATACAAAGCAAAAGCGTATCGCCGGTGCGCCGCCAATGAATGTCCGTCTTTGGCTTATGACGTCACGCACTGCATAGACACGTTACCTCAGTTGTGTTCCGACCATGTAATGGGTAGGCCGTGTATTGTAGTAGGCCGTGGAAGAACAGCATGCCTACGAAGAACGACTGCGTAAGCAGGAGTGGGAATGAGCGCGAAGACGGCGGGAGGCTGCTAACGCCTCCCGCCGCCTTCGTGCCCATTCCCGCTGAAGCATCGTTGCATCGTTGCACAACCCATGGCCGTCCACCATAGTGACCACAAAGCTATAGTCATTTAGAAGACGGTAGGAAATGAAAATTCATGTGGTATGTGTCGTTATATAAAACAAGTATAGTTTTATCACCCTGTATACAGCTTAACTGGTCATCCACCTTCACAGAATGGAATGGCACTGAGTTTTTCCTACATATTCCTACGTAGTATACATTCTCTGCCTTTAGCAATTCATTGTTTTCAATGTTCTCATATTCTTATTTTTTAATACGACGTCTTGTTAGTATTTGACTAAGAAATATATTCTTGTATATTGTGCTACGTCTTTGTATACCCTAATTACAACCATATACGTATAGGAAACTCAACTAGAAGCTACAAGCCTGTAGCTTTTATCTTGTCTCGCGCAGGCGATTCAGTACAGGAGTGGATCTCCTGGCTCATTCCTGTGGCAGTTCTTGCTGTGATAGGAGTTGGGATGGCTGCCTGGCTGATATCGAAGCGGTAAGCGGCCATACATGTCCTATATGTGCAAGTGTAGCAGCTGTTTGCCACTTCGATTCCATATTTTTCTCGTTAGAAAACCGTTGTTTGTGTTATTTATAACGTGATTAAAAGAGCCCTTTTTTTCACCATTAGGAGCAATGAATCACTCGTTATAGAGTAGGTATACTGAAAGCAACATAGAAATAAGTTACGCAGCTTCCAGCTGTGTAGTCTCTATGGCACATCATCCTTCGTCTGATACCCAATGCCCAAACGTTGCTTTGTCACAGCTTAGCAACGCAGCAAATTCCTGACATTAGGACGGGAGTAACATGGAATAACGTAAGTGGATAGCTCGGCTAAATCCGGCAACGTTCTCAGATGTCGACACCAGCTGCCCCGGAAAAAGTTTTGGTCGATTCGGGACGCAGTCTTGCTTGCGGCCCACTTTCGGGAGCACCACTCCTCCGCTCTCGATATTAATCTTAGTTTCATAAATTCAGTCTACCATTTCAGCCATAAGTCTAGCCTACAGACAAGCAAGCTAAGGAAATCGTATACGGGAAAATAATTTATTCTATTACTTGAAATGCAGAAATTGTAAGAAAAATAGGACATGAAAATAAACGAAAAGTCAAACTTGTCGCCGATGGGAGGTGAACCACCATCCTCCGCATTGCTCTTGCGATGCTCAACCTATACAGCTACGGCGAAAGCTAAGTCCTCGGATTCTTTCTTGTCTGTTCGCGTATGTGTACTAGATGCTGCCTTGGAGGTGTTATTGCTGCGCCACTCACGCCCATGGTGGCGGACGTGGAGCATCCTTTCAGCCGCCGGCGTCATGTATAGAACGTGAACTTCAGCAGCCGGAAACTTGCCCATTAAATTCTCCTATACAACTTCATAGCGTCAAGGCTGCCAAATTTGAGGCCCTTGCTACCATTGAGGAAAGAAAAAGTTAGGAGAGAGCATTACGTCGCGTAGCCAGCCTTGGCAACGAACACTCCGTGACGCCAGCTCTTTTCTTAGGGTCGGCCCAACACGTGACTTCTTGGGTCGAGATCACGGAGCCACAATCGAGATTTGCCGAGACGGTTGCTCCCTGGTGCTTTTTTTTTTAATCAATGCGCACTTGTTCGGGGGCCCTGCCGCAGTGCTGCATGCAGAGCGGCAGCCCTAAAACTTACCGCTCATTCAGACAGGACTAACACGTGTTGGGCCGACACGCTTGGCTTCAATCGCGTTGCGCGATGCTACCTCCTAACTTTTTCCGGCCTCCATGCTTGCTACGCAGTGAGCTAGGAGAGCCACATTGTTTTGTTCTCCTAAAAGCTGACTGGTAATGTGTGGTTATGACGCAATGCCTGAAACTATCTTTGTTTCCGACCATGTTGCCAGCAACAAGAAGTCGAGCTCGGGTTCGGGCAACAGCGATGACGATGACGCGGAAGACGCGCCGGCTGCCGGTCCCGGAGCGTCTAGCTCCCGCCAGCAGACCCAAGTACAACGTCAGCAGTCGACACAGCAGGCGCCTGAGTCACGCTATCGTGGTTACAGCGGCGAAGCTGGTGGGGCCGTGCCCAAGGGCTACCAGTACAGCGACATGCTCAGCCGTCTCAACGTCCCACAAATGAAGGACTGGGTCCGTGTCCCGAAGGGATTAAGGGGGTGAGCACGCCATTCGTTTCTTTTTTTTTTTTTGAATCACCTTGTCTTGCTTTACGGAGTCACATAATCTTTTTCAACCTTACCGTTTTCTCCAAGATAGCAAATGCTCCATCTGATTTTTGAGTCCATGTTCGTGCGTTTCGAGTAGTGAAAGCTGTTACCCCGTGATGCATGAAATAGCCTTTCCTACTTTGAAACTTTTTTCAAAAGATTTCTGGCGCCTTTTCAAGCGAAGCTTTCTTTGCGAACACTCACTGACCTCGCTGACCGTCGCTGCTGCTTTCTTGACGCGATGCCACGTGCGCGCACGTCAGTTTCCATTAGGCCAAAGACGCAGTAATTAAAGGCAGAACAACAATCAACATTAGCGCTGTCTTCAGCGTCGTACTTCTCTTTGCCATGCACCTCTCGTCATCATTCTTCCCTCGACAAATACCAAACATCGACCTGGTCCTCTTGACATAACTCCGTCGACGTGTTAAAGTGTGCATTCGCATGTACTGGTGTTTGCATTTCGGCATAGCTTCTGAACGTTGTAGTGCATAAACCAACATAGCATGACATAAGAGTTCGAATCTAAGTGGTGCATAAACATTGGTTCAATTCCCCGTTGCATAGGATGGTAATAAAGACAAATTTACACAACGCATTTAGTTTCGCTTCCAACATGTGCTTTGGATCTGAAATATTTTTATAAATTGAAAAGCAGAACTTCCAAATGTAGCCGTGGAACATTTTTGCCTTCGGCCGACATAAATGTTTCAAAAATATTTTGAAGCTAAGGCATAAAGTATATATGCAGTGTCGGAGCTTGCCATCAGTGGCTGATCAAAGTCGAATGATGTCCTCTTGAGGCTGCGTGTAGGTGTCAATGCATTGATGTAAAGCTGCTTTTCAAGCTCAAGTGTAAGTTTGGCATGATTTTTTATACACAACGTTGTTGACAGATATGTTCTTACTGCCCCTGTGTCGTCGCCTCAGCTCTACACGGCGTCGGCATGCTATGTTCATGCCCCAATGGCGCGGTCAGAAAGTGCCGGCAAAAAGTGCAGGGACAGCACCATCTCGATATTAAAGTTTTCAGCATGTGCAAGTATTGATGTGTTATGTCGCTTGGCAAGCGAAATTTTAATGAAACCCTGTCGTCTACTTGAGGCGTTGTCAATCTGAGATGTTGGATAACTTGCTCAGGCTCGCCAACTTCAATAACAATTTGCATTCGGCCTAGAAATGCATACAAGAAGCCGTTTAGCATGAGACAGTTGGCAGTAATACAACAGCACCACGACTTTGCAAGTCCTCAGCGTTGTTGAGATTGAAACTAATTATTTGGAGAAATTATTCAAGATAATTGTAAAAGCGAACGACGGTTTGCTTCCTGTCTTTAGACTAATTAAAGGAGCTCATATGCTGCGTAACTCATCACATGTAGATGGGTCGCTTCATCATCCGCATACAGTAGTGTAGGACCAGGCTGGAACGCCCGCACGCTGTGCGAAGTGTTAACAGGCGACGGGGGGCGTGTCCTTTCTGCGCAGATCTCCATTCCGTCGCCGCAGCAGAAGAATGTGTGCACCTCATGTGCAGCTCTCCCCTTCCCACCTCTGCACATCTCCATATTCTCCTCTCCATTTTCTTCTACCGACCACAGCATCGAAACGCGACCGACACCGCACTTTCTCTTTAGCAAGGAATCTTAGCTCGGTAAGGGCATAAAGTTGTGGCCTACTTCAAAGCTATAACATCAACTCCGGATTTCCAGAAAGTTCTGCGTGAGGCCAAGACTCTTTATATCAGATCAGGAATATCCGTTGCTGCCATTCTCCAGGACTCCACACAACGGGCTAATCGAAAATGTTGATCACGTGGTGATCACGCCGCATTTCAATGCGAAGCTTTCCTTGTCTTTTCTCCCGACTTTTCCGGCGCTGCTGTGGTCTTGCTTGCTGGGAGAAACCCAGAGTGCGCCACTGGGTTTCTTGCAACACCACCAGATGGCGCTCGCATCAGCGCTATAGGGAAACGATGGAGCATGTCCTATTAGAATGTGAAGATATCTGCCCAGCGGTTGATTTAGGCACCTCTGGCCTCCTTGAAGCCCCTGGGTTCAGCGAGAGCCGGGGGAAAGTAAACATGCCCGCAATAGAGGTTAGTCGGAGGTGACTGGAAGGTAAAGACAATGTTACCAGTAGGGGTTCAGAAAGTTTGGTAATGAAAATTCTTCGTGTTTTTTGATGACAGGTAGGACATTAGGCAATATAATAACAAGAGCTTCGTGGCGCAACCCACCGCTCAGTTCCAGAGGGGCCGCTCATAGCATCCATCCCGCGCATTTAGACATTACCGGAGCGTATGACACCGTAAACCGTAACATATTGTGGGAAATTCTGGAAGGGGAAGGCATAGGCAGTTTGCGTTGAATGGGAACGAATCATGAGCTAAGAGCCAGTTTATATCAAGAAAGGACTGAGACAGGGGTGCCATCTTATCCCTGCTGCTGCTTACGATGTACATGGTACGGATGGAAAGGGCGCTAGAGGAGGCAATATCGGGTTTACTCTCTCATAAAAACAGGCGGGTACAATAGTAGAGAGTAGCAGCTTCCAGGTTTGTTTTATCTGGACGATATTGTGTTGCTAGCTAACAATCGAGGGTGAAATGCAATGTCTGGCTAATATCTGCGGACAGGAAGGCAAGAATTTAGGTTTGAAGTTTAGCATTAAAAAATCGGGTGTTGTGGTATTCAATGAAAACAGGGAACAGACAGTGTCAATGCAGGGCCAGGAAATACCTCTGGTAAAAGAATATAAATACCTTGGTATATGAATATACGAAAGCAATAGATACATAGAAACACAGGAAAAAACAATAACAGCAAAGCGGAAGAGAAATGCGGCCATAATGAAACACAAAGCGCTATGGGGATTCAATAGGTACGCGGTGCTCCGGGGTATGTGGAAAGGTGTAATGGTTCCTGGACCTAAATTTGGAAATGTGGTTGTTTGCTGAAGTCAGGGGTACAATCAGAACTCGTTGGCAACCAAAGGTCAGTGGGACGCCACCCGTTGGACGCTCACGGGAGGACTGTAAATGAAGCTGTGCAAGGTGATATGCGCTGGACAATTTTTGAAGTGAGGGAAGTTGATTATAAATAACGACCGAGAAATAGGGAAGAAAGTAAATGGGCTGGGAGAGGGTTCAGATATTTGTACAGCAGAACATTGATTCCCATTGGAGGAAAAGAACTAGTAAACTTACCAGCAAGATTGTGACCGGCATGGTGAGCAGAATGGCACCAAAGAACGTCAAGAGTGAAAAGTCAGAGAGGCTGAGGTAATCTCATGGGTGGCGGCAATGGAAAATAAACCAGCTATAAGTAACTACTTAAGAGCAAAAAACGAAATCAGGACAGAAACAATTTATGATAACTGAAAGGGAAGCTCTTCACTTTTCGAAGCGAGAACAGGATGCCTTCAGAACACGCACTTATAAAGTGGCATACAAGAAGGAGAAGCATGTGCTTGGTGCGTTAAAGCTAAGGAAACGATGGTGCATGTTTTATTAGAATGTTAAGATATCTGCCCAGCGATCGATTTAGGCACCTCTGGGCTCCTTGAAGCCCTTGGGTTCAGTGAGAGCAGGGGAAAAGTAAACATGTCCGCAGTAGCAATTAGTAAGAGGCTGATTGGAATATTGGTGGAAGAAAAGTAGGGAAACGAAAAACAATGGAGGTGCACAAAAACAAAGTTAGAAGTAGGGGTTCGGAAAGGTTTGTGATGGGAATTCGTTTTTTTTTTCTAAGATAGGTGGGACATTGGCAACATAATAACAAGAGCTTGGTGGCGCAACCCGCCGCCCAGTTCCAAAGGGGAAGCTCATAGCATCCATCCATCTATCCATTCCGCTGGTGCCGCCGCGCCAGCGTTTCACAGTTTGTGCGTATGGCAGGTGCTGTGATTGCCTTCCTATGTGACGAAAATGTAGGTGCTTGGCTGTGATAGTGTAATCATTACAATCATCCATAGCCTGAAGAGAGCGCTTGGAGCTGGCGTATCAAGAGCGTGCTGGCCACGTACGCAGAAGGAGCACGTGAACACGTGCTAGCAAAATGGCTCCAAAGCGTGCACTCAGAATCGATGACACCGAGGCCAGAAAGAAGTGTCGCGCGGAACAGGAGCGTCTTCGCTACGCAGCGAAACGTGGTGCAGATCGCCAATATATGTAAACAATGTATACATACAATTATAATATTTAATTGAATTACGTACAACCCCATAATTAGATTAGTTTATTACATCTGCCACGATGCGATGTGCCATGGGAGGCAATGATAATGCTTATCTCTCTCGGAGATTATGAGCAATGACGCACAACAATGCCTCACGCAAGCACGTCTCCCTGTGTCTTCTGTGGACTACGCAGACAAACAGCAGACGTGCACGCAAGTTAACGTTTAACATCAAGTCATCGCTCTCGCATTGGACTAAACGCTGAATAAACTACACATTCGCAGCCAACATCACGGATAATTATCGTAAATCAAAGTAATCAGCATAGAAAAACTTGGCTTACATCGATTACTACAGAGCGTGGGATACACATATTGTTTTATTGCGATAGCAATTATATGGACACTTCAAGCGGATTTCTGCCGTCGGCGTCGCCGTCGTCGCCGCCGTCGCCGTCGCCGTGAGGTTCCCTATAGATAAAATCTTCGCCGCGTGCCGTATGCCCGAGCGGAAGCGTGCGGGGACGCGCGCTCTCACGGAGAGCGAACGCACTCAATCTCCCACGCGCAAGCAAGGAAGCGGGAAGCCAGCGCCGGAGGGAGCGGGGGGGGGGGGGGGGGGGGCGCACTTCCACTCTGCCAACAACCGCGCTCGTCGCTCGCTCGCACCGTCTCTTATCTCCACACGGCTCTGACCTTTATGCGCCGTGCATTCGCCGCTCAGTTTCCGTTGAAGCGATAGACCGCACGTACCTTCGCCACTGCGGCGTATCCGCTTGCTGCCAGAGTTTTGACGGTCGTTGTCTGCAGTCATTCAGTGTGATCTATTCATGTTTGTTTGTGCGCGCTCACACCACGCTTGTTCATTCAGTTAGTAATAGTCGGGCCACATTTTCCAACGCACACTACACATGCAATGATGCCCGGATCAACAGTGCAGCGCTACAGGTGTGTCCCTTCGCACGCGCTGCCCACGGGAAGCGCTTCTCATCAACACCACCGTTTCACAAGCGCCTTCTCGTGGTCATCGAGTCTCTCTTCATGTCTGTCTACTTACGCCGCAGCACACCCGCTTACATAATCAGCTCATGTTTACTACAATTCATATTGCTACCAAAGCCGCTCACCTTACTTCGTATGACATTGCTGTGTTGCTATCGCATTCATTGCTTCGCCCTTAGGGCGAAACTGTGTCATTTTTTCTTTTTGCCTGTTATACATCTCGCGAAGAGGAGAAAAAACTCGTACTCTTTCGTTATTCCAGGAACAACCAATGCACCCTCGATAGTGCTGGGGGAGGAGGTGCCGCGGATCAGAACCGGGTGATGTGGGCCCAGCAGGCGTTTACCTCTCTGGCGTCGCCCATCTACCAGAACAAGCTGGTGAGGCGGCTGATGGCGGGCAAGGGCGCCTCCAGCTCGTACCCGGACTCGTCCAGCGTCGCCGAGCCAATACCACCCCGCTCGGCGATGGCCAGTCCGGCACCACCCTCGGCCCTATCGGCCCGCTACGGCAGCGAGGGACCGCCGCTGCCCAAATCGCTGCAGGAGTCCCTTCGCAGGTATCTGTGAAATCGAAATTGCCGAGGCTACCTACACCATTAGAGTTACCTACCATTAGAGGTACAGAATGGATATCAAGAGAAGGGAAGCGCAGTCGAGGGCGGCAGAGAACTAGGTGGGATGATGAAGTTCAGAAATCTGCAGACGCAAGTTGGAATCAGCTAGCGCAAGACAGGGGTGATTTTAGATCTCAGGAGGAGGCCTTTGTCCTGCAGTGTACCTAAATATAGGCTGCTGATGATACGCTGTTGTACTAATGTAAGTGCGCGTGCCCGACAGGGCGTGCTTTTATGTGCACGCGCATGCCTGTGTGCGTGCGTTGTACTGGCCGGAAAGCTCTTACTGGGTTTCTTCTCCCTGTCAGCATGCATTCTATTCGCAACTATTGCACTATATATATGGCTAGGAAGGTGCCTAATGTCCACCCTTCTCCACTGAGAATGAGGAGCACTTCGCATGGGTATAGATGTTAGGGCAGCGTGCATGACTAATTCGTTGGTAATCTGCTTAGCGATCATCGTATGCGCACATTTTCACGTATGCACGCAAAATAAGAAACTTCGAGGGTGAAAACAGCTGTTGCGTTTCTTTATTGCATATCCTCACTTCCAATGGAAAGTAATACGTACCAGCCATGCTATAAGAGACGTGTTTGCACTAGTTCTGGTCATCTTGTCTTGAAGAGATTATAGTCTATTCACGGAAGAAGCGCAAAACAAAGGTGGAAAGAAACACTAGTACATGTACCGAAATCTTGTAGGTAGCCGCCCTTGTATACTCGCAGAGTGCATTCGAGATGGCACCCAAATACCGCGCCACAGCAAACTTAGGCTTCATCAGGATGCGTAGTATCTGCGGCTTGTTAGCGCCTGCGCGCAAGTTCGTAAACGTGCTCCTGGACTCCTCAAGCCGGGAATTAGGAGAAAGGACCGGTACATCAGCGAAACCGTATGCAAGGGCGAGCTGAAGAAATACCCTGAACACGCCGAATACCTTGAAATACACTGAATACCCTTCGACAGCACGCTCTACGCGACGTATTATTTTCTGCTGTTAGATTGATTCTAGCACTTGCCATGAAGCGACAGCGTCATTGACCCAGATGACGCCTATATGCACATGGGTGTATGCCGAAGTGAATATGTGCAAGTGGCGCAGATAGATAGATAGATAGATAGATAGATAGATAGATAGATAGATAGATAGATAGATAGATAGATAGATAGATAGATAGATAGATAGATAGATAGATAGATAGATAGATAGATAGATAGATAGATAGATAGATAGATAGATAGATAGATAGATAGATAGATAGATAGATAGATAGATAGATAGATAGATTCGCGAGCTCCTGTCAGTAGCGCTTTTACGCGAAGAGTAGTTAGCCATTTACATCTTTAGTCTTGAAATTAGGCAAGCAGAATCCTCAAAGCACTCGATAACCGAAGCGACAGCGAAACGTGTCGCTTAACCGAAAGAATTAGATTATACGTGGTAACCTAAGAATGAAGGAGTTCTAACCAGTAATTATGCGATCGTGATCATTGTTGAATGGTGTGCGCGGTAGCGCTGATGACAATGGTACGCGTACCGCTCACGTTATCACAACAATTGTTCTGGGCGGCACTTGACACGACAAGTTAGAGCAGCATTTTCCAAAACAAATTCACGCTTAATGCGCAGGATTGCGGCGCCCAGTGGTCGCTCGTCGCAGCGCTTGCAGCCTAATCAGCGTCGGGCCACGCTGGCTACCTGCAGCGACGAGGCGTCTTCGTTCCGCTCGTTCCCGGTGCCTGGGGCCCGCTCCGGGAAGCCGCAGCGCTACGCGGCCGATGACGATGATGACGATGAAGAGCCGCGGGCGCCCCTGACAAGGCTGCGCAACCGCAGCAGTTCTCGTTACTCGGCGGCTGCGCGCGAGCCCAGGACGCGCAGCGAGTCCAGCGACGCGCTGCCGACGTCGGCGCGCAAAGTGTTATTTGCAAACTATAAGAAATAGAAAGTAAATATACGTGTACGTACGCTGTTTGTGATTCAGCTTGAGGCCAAGCATCTTGGAAGTATACATGTCTCGCTGCTTCCCTTCCAGCTTCTCGGCATTATTTCCCTGCGGCGCACATGACGTATGGGCCAACTGTGTTTCACGAGCAAAATGAGCGTTTTCGTTGGGTCCACATTCCGCACACGATAAGTTCCTATCATGCCGCTTGCGTGTTGATCATTCATGAATACAGGCGTATGATTCTTTGAGAAAAGTGTCGTTATCATTAAACTCTACATGACGTTAAAGACGCGCTATATCAATGTTGGAGTATTAAACTCTTATGGCTAAAGAATGACTGCACGAATATTCATGCTCATGAGTCCTTTGAATGAAGACATAATATATTTAAGTATATACCTGCCCATCCGTTTCCCGAAATATAGAATTAAATTTGCTGACGCCACTGCACGCAGCGCCAGTGCAAAAAAATTAAGCAAGTGTTACGCGTTTGTAAACCGTTAAGGCGAAAGCCTTATTGCACCATTGACGCAGTTTTTGTCACAATTACTGTGTGCCAAGTGTGCTATCAGGATTTCGCGTTTACGTTTTACAAACGTGTAACAATTTCTTTTAGGGGCGAAGCTCCTTAGGGTGTGGGTCTGTCCCTCCTCTGTAGTATGTAGTAGTAGTAGTCGTCGTCGTAGTAGGTAGCCACGTCTACTTTTATGAAAAAAAAAGAAGTTGTCGCAGTTTCACCTGAAAGGCGAAGCATCAATTGCGATAGCAAATTTCTAGAGAGCTATACGGAGTAATGATATTAGCTTTATCAGCTGTATAATTTTGGACATGCAGCAGCGCCGGCAACACGCTGAACTTGTCGACGCCGTCGGCGTTTTGCCCGCGTTCGCTCAAAATGCGTGCGGCGTTGGTGACTGTTGCCGGAGCCTCTGATATAAATAGGCACTTGGTGCCGCAGCTAAATGTCGCCTCCCTTCCCTCCCCCCCCCCCCCCCGGCCTTTCGCGCGTCGGAAGAAGGCACGTTTGCTCTACATATATGGTGATTGTAAAGGAGGAAAGAGACGCCTACTTCTGCAGCCCTTAAGGGAGCACGGCACAGAACGCGCGTTTCTCTGTCGTGCGTTCACTCCCGAATTACACGGAAGATTTATGGAAGATTTATGGTTTACCGATGATTCCCTCCGGAGCTTCGCCCACTCATCATCATTCACCCCGTGGATATGCGGTGTTTTTTTTTTCACTGTCTTTCTCGAAGGCTCGTCCATCGGAGCGCACGACAGAACTCGCCGAAATCGCCGCACCTACTGGAAGTCAGCCAGTGCCATCAGCGCCTTCGCAGAGGGAGGCGGAGCATGGGAACGCTGGCATGAACGGCATCGGAGCCAGCTGTTGAAGACGACGACGAACGCGCGAGCAGTGGCACGAGCGCGTCTCTGTGACGTGTGAAATCACGCACCCACTAGGCACACCTTTAGTAAGCCATAACATAGCCTCCTATATTTTTTAGAAAAAATATAGGAGGCTATGGCCAGAACCGTGGAAGCCTGCAATAAGTTTTTGGCAACAAAAATTTAATATATATATATATATATATATATATATATATATATATATAGTAAGTTATTCATTGTACCAGGCTGTATATTCAACGCTTTCAACAAATTTTTCCAACTTTCGTATGGTCTTCCAAATAGAGTTTCCCACTATATTACCTAGAGGGAAAGCTGGCGCTGCTGCGCTGTGGTATCCATGGGAATTCCGATATATTGTGACTTCAAGTTGGCATCGTTCACGGAGAGCCAGAAAGCGTTGAAGACGCGCCTGGCTAGCACCATTCCGTCTGTCACAATGATTCATTTTCTGCTAAAACAGCACGTAAAAAACTGCTTTTTAGCTTTAGTATTACACAAAAACGTGCTTTGTTTAATTCTGAGGACGTACTATTGGATGCACAGTTATATGAAACGTAACAAAGTATCAGCTGGACGCTAAAGTTGGAGGGCAGGCGACAAGATTATCGCTCGCTTTGGAACAACTTGTCGTCTGTTCTTGCTTTTCTTCGCTTGATCATGCATTGTAGGTGAGTAAACTTTACTGAGAGATGTAATATGAGCGAATGAAAGCCGTTTATGTAGATTTTATTTTAGGAAAGCAGTATTTGTGTAGCCATATCCACGTTTTAGACGAAGCCTCGTTCAACACCAGCCAACACACGCCTCGCAGGCACATATCCCGTCATTCCCATGAGGGCACGGCGCCCTTTAAGAAACTCGCATAGGCGGTGGCGCCAGATTACCCTCTAGGTGTTACAGTGAGAAACTCTATGGCCTTCCACGTTCGAGCCCATGAGGCGAGACAGTATTTTCAGGCCAGTTAGGGAGGGCGGGCTGGGTTTAGTACATTTTTATGTGCGGCAAATAGTGTCTCGTTTCTTCTTCTTCCTCGATACTTCATATCCTATAATTCGATCATTCATGCAAGTCGCACTTGTTAATGATTTACCTAATTTAGTTGTTTCTGACTCGCGCACGCAAGGACGGAAAGCAAGAAGGAAGCGGCGTTTTCCAGTCGGGCACATCGCTCTGGGGGGAGGGTAGGGAGATGGAGGGGCCGCGCTTTACTGCAGCGGCGCACTTCCGTCGGGCCGGAAGGCTCCAAGGGGAGGGTGGGCAGGTGGAGGGGCCGCGCTTTACTGCGGCCGCGCGCTCCCGCTGCTCCGGAAGGCTCCGGGCGGAAGTGGAGGGGAGCGGGGGCGGGGGGAGCACCGGCACGAAGCTCAATTCGCTCGCTGCTGCTGCGGCGCTGACTCACTCCAGCGTTTTGACAGCGAGCTTGTGCGCGCGTGACATCATGCTTGTTAATTTAGTTAGTGTGCTACATTTACAAGTTTACACGGCCGATAAAACTACCATACTTACTTTGTGTAGCTCTCCGCTAATTTTCTATCGCAATCGAAGCTTCGCCTTTCGGGTGAAACTGCGACCTTTTTTTTTAATTTCGCGCCCTCTAAAGAAAGGCTGGAAAAAATTTAACAGGGCGGTTATCTTAGCATAGATGAAATAATCCGATGTTTCTGAACAAGCCGCCATTAAGCTTTAACACGAAAGAAATTGGCTGATATCCGGGGTTGTTTAGGAATTGAAGAACATTAGGAGACGCGTACGTGTTTGCGCACGTTGAACATAAAGCTTTTAAATGTCAATCTTCGGTATAGACATGCGCTGATAATTTTCTTTAAGTCAGTTCTCATGACTGTATACATGCCAGCTGTTTCTAGAATAAACCTTTTGGTACGAGTTCAGTGCTTGTGTTGTCTGCTCGTTTTCGTCATCCCCGTGTTTTTCGCGCTGTTTTGTTCTTAAGCATGGATCCGTACCAACAAGCCCAGCTTTCAATCTTGGTGCCTTATTCAAGTGGTGTGCATTCAAAGTGCCCACTTGAATTTCCTTTCAGTGTTCAATGAGAAGGTTTACTCGCAACATACGACACAGAGATGACAGTGAAATCAGGGTGCTAAATTCCAAGTCCATGCGCGCCAATATTTCTTGACTCGGCATTCACACAATCCCACCGAGGTTCATATCGGCCCAGATCTCTCGAATTGATGCGGTGGCGTTCCTCTTCGCAATCCACTCGCGTATCAGGTCTAGATGACGCTGCGTGAAGTGCGACTTCCAGTCTCCTACGACACCTTTTCTTACGATGCCCGTACCCTTGAGCTTGCCGGGAGTCGCCAACGTGAAGCGGTGAGCGGCGTCCACGAAAGGCTGATCTTTCTCCGTCAACCTCGCCATGGTTGACTGGTCAATATAACATACTTTGGACATGTACTGCACGCTGCTCTTCTCAACAATGTTGCGGTACACGTCTTGGTCTTCTTCTAACATGCGTCTGTACTGCTCACCCATGAAGCCTGCTAGGGACAAAACTGTGTTTCTAAAATCGCTTTTTAGCTGCTCGTATGTGAGAAAGAACACATTTTCTTCGTGTCGATGCGGGTACCACGAGAGCAGGTGATCGCAGTAGTCTCCCCGCTCTACTTCGCCGGCAACGAAAGCATGGACGAACTCGTCGAATGTGCCATCGGCGAAGTCGTATATTGGGCCGTTCCGCACGTAGTAGTAGAATGAGACGCAGACATCGAGCGGGTTGCGGGTCAGGTAGATGAACTTGGCCTTGGGGTTCTTGAGCTGCTGTTGGTACTGGAAGTGCGTTTTCAGAAAACGTGGTGGCTGCATCTCGTCGAGGTAGCGCATACCCGTCAGCTCAGGGTATGGACACCAACGGTGAAATTCGGCGTAGTTGTCGGCACTTTGCCCCCTGGATACCAAAGCAGATAAAATAGGGAGGGGGGGGGGGGGGGGGGGTGAGAGCATGCGAGATTGGCAAGCGCTCGTGCACGTAAATACACGACGGAATGAATATTTTTGTTCTAAGTTTCAGCCGTACGTGTCATCCAAATTTTCAAAGGTACCACGATATCGTACATAAACGACAGGATTGGAATAAATAAGGCATATGAATTGTTTACATTCAGTTTTGATGTGCACGCAAAACAAGGATACTTAGGAGTTGTTATGACAGCTACTACTGTCGGCCTATTTGACAGATCGTACGCAAAATACTGTAGAGCGCTTCTGCAGAGACATCGTCTGACTAAACCAAGAACACGGACAACAGGCTGAAATTGTAACTGACGCATCGGCCTGGGAAGTGGTGACACCAACCTTGCCGTCATCCGGTACTCGAACCATCCTCGCTTTCGGGGCGCGTGTCCAAGCTTCGACCTACTAGCATGAGTTGTTTAAACATTCATTAAAGCGAAGCCTCCTTTGCCTACCCTTCCGAGTTTAGCGTGACTGCTGACTCCTGGTTGGATAAGTATTTCGGTTGGAATATTTGTAGGTATATGTATCATCATGATCATCAGCCTATTTTTATGTCCCCTGCAGGACGAAGGCATCTCCCTGCGACATCCGATTATTACAAGGACAATTGGAGATATATGTACGAAGGTTATAAGTGCACCGAATGCAACTAGCTGCGAACGGGTTGTGTAGCCCCTGTATGCTGACCACAAAGAAGTTAGTAACGTTTGTTCTGCGTAACAACAAAAAAAAGCTATCTACATAGAACCTGAGCAAATAATGTAGGCTAGTTCACAAGTATATTTCAATCATACGGACTTGTTAATGAAATAGTAGATTTTATTAAGGAATTCTCTGATTCAATTTTTTTAGCCATTCGGCATGTGAAAATGGGTGTGTGGTCGTTCTTTGCTAGTCCTGCTGATTGGCTACATGGCTCTGTCTCTTGTGTATTAGGCCGCAATAGGCTTAACGTTAGCTAAAAGGTTTTAAACTTTTCAAACCATGCTGTATTGGCATATGCTCCATCGGCGAAGTTCCTTATTGAGGTATAAACATTTATGGGTACCTGTGAAGAATTAGTTCGATGATTTGTTCCAGCCAGTTGTTGCCGCATTTCAGGTAGGACACCAGTACAAGGTCATCGTCTTGTGGCATGTATGCGCGGATGGCGCGCACATTCTCAGGCAAGTACGTCTTCGCATATTTCAGGCCATCAATCACTTGGTAGGCAGGAAAGCGTTTGGGTGTCATGCCTTTCTGAAAACGTGTAACATGCAAGACGTGAATGTGCCTTTCATTATCTTGTTGAGCCTACAATCATGAAGATTTTCTCTTTGAATCACGGTACATCCATTCGCAGTGTTTATTTCGTCGCCTACTGACAGTGGCTAACACGAAAAAAAAAAAAAAGACTCATTCTACACTAAAAAAATGCAGAAAAAATTTATTAGTGCTCATTAAATTTACATGAAATTAATAAAGGTAAAGTCATTCAACTATTTTTTCATGTTGAGTGCACACATGAACTGCGCACTTCGTCGATAGCAGTCTTGCTCCATCAAGAAGCAAAAAAAAAAAAAAAGACTGGAGAATATACAAGTTAATTTTTTCCACAGTCGTGTGATGATGACCGCAGAAACAATGTGCTGCACGTATGAAAAGCATAAAAATACCTTGAATATGCCATTACAGTCGATCAAATACTGATATCTGCAGCGATGAAATTCTTGCTCAACAGTTGTACCAACATGCACTGTCTTCTTCTTCCTGGAGTTTTACGTGCCAAAACCAGTTCTGCTTATGAGGCTCGCCGTAGTGGAGGGCTCCGGATTCATTTTTGACCGCCTGGGGTTCTTTAACGTGCACTACAACGCAAGCACATGGGCGCTTTTGCATTTCGCGTCCACTGAAATGCGGTCGCCGCGGCCGGGATTCGATCCCGCGATCTCGTGCTCAGCAGCGCAACGCCTTAGCTGACTGAGCCACCGCGGCGGGTCCAACATGCACCATGAGGCCAGATGGTGAACATAACCGAGCCGAAGTAAGTTGATACGAGATAAAGACATTTCTGATTGGCTTGATGGCGTTTATATAAATGGCTCTGTAATCATTGCGGTATAGTCCCTGGCTCTTAGTCTTATGTCGTCAGTGCCTGGGGGGGGGGGGAACAAAGCTCAGTTATGTTAACCATAATGACCAAATGGCAGCAAGAAGTCGTGCTTCCACAGTCTATTGTCGGTGTTCGAAGTATCTACTGTATTTGTAATGTGCAAGAAGTGCGTAACATGAACACATGCATTGGTGTCATGAAAATTTGCTTCTAACGTTCATCATAAATGAGTTCCACGGATTGCTTGTCAAGGCTATAGCATATTCTGTGATAGTCAACATACTTTATCTCACTATTGAATCCTGTTTGAGAGAAAACATGCATTTACATCGCATTAAGCATTTGTATGAGTCTCACAGCATTGCCGGTAACGCGGAAAGCTGCGCGATAAAAGTAGTATATGTTTCGTTGTGGTTGATTATGGATTTCTGCGAGCACCTCTTGACCCACAACTGCTCGGAACCAACACAACCTGCGGCCAAACCTCAATGTCTTCATGAATTGACTGACTGATTGATTGATTGATTGATTGATTGACCGACCGACCGATTGAGCAATTCGCTGTTTCAATTAATCATGCATGAGATGATGGAGTCGTACACTGCTCATGCTGACACCTACAGGTGTTTCTATGTATTTGATCCAGGCGGGAAACTCCCGTCTACGTCTAAAGATTACGCAAGGCCAGGCATTTTTGCTGTACAGAATCCGTTCTGACGTTTCTTTCACTCAGCGCTAAGCACAAGTTAAGCACATCTCCTCGTCCGAGCGAATAACCCTGACTGCGAGCACTGTCATATACTCCTAAAATGGTGGAACGTATCTTATGCGATTGTCCAGCATATATGCTAGGCTGATGGACTCGGACGGTTTCCCAGCGAAACTTCGCAGGCAACCACGGTCAGAGGGCGCTGTTCTCGGCCCATGATAGTACTCTACAACTCCAAAGTAGAGAAGAACCATACTAAAATTTCGGTGTACCAGGGCAGTGGACGCGTAGTCTAAGTATACGCGCTGTGTAATGCACATACACATTCCCTCTGACGAAATATAGCGCAAAAAAGCGAGACACAATACGAGCGCAACTTTTTCGTCAGTATGGAATACCAATTCGCCCAGCATTGAACACATGTCGCTCCTTCCCTTCTGCTCATCATCTTTCCTTCTGATACTATCACTCACCTCCTTTTCTACCCAGGCCAGAGTAGCAGGCTAGAGATCACCTCCTCAGGTCGGCCTCTCCTGTTCTTTCTATCAATAAAATATGTTTATCTCTATCAATCTTTATCTTTATCTTTATAAATATCAATCTGTATCAATATCTTTATCTTTATCAATGAGGACAAGTGGCTCTCCGCTATCAAGAGCCCCGATTCCGGGGCGCAACTATGGGCTGTCCAGAGGGCCCACGATGCGGCGGTCGGGCATGGCCTGACTGTCCCAACGTCGGAACGGCCCACTGCGCGCTGAGTCGCGTACCTGAGGACTTTCATTTACATCCATCCATCCATCTCTATTTTGACCACCTGTAGGGGTTCAGTGATGTGCGCTCAATGCTCATAATTCAATATCTCCCTCGACGTGGCAGACGACCAATCCTGCGACCTCTCGGCTCAACATCGTAACAACACAGCGACTGCGTCACAGCGGTGGGCGGGAAACAAGCTTTGAATGCAACTAGAATCCCTGACAGGGCGAACTAAATACGTACTAGTTACATCATCGAAAGCAGAACGTTACGTCAACAAACTTCTATAGAAAGAATGTACCACAAATAAGGTCTTTATAAGCCCCTCTTCGCGCCTGTAGTTTACCAACCATTTGTTGCGAACAACTCTGATGTCCCGAATTCAGTAGCATATGGAAGTGGCCAACACAGTTGCGTAACTTAATCTGCATGTAAGTTAGCAGGATATACTTAAATTATAGTGACAGCGAGAAACAACTGAAGCCCACAGCGCGGAGTTTTATATTCGTAAAGGCTGATTCACAGTACGCCGACACGACAAGGATTTTGGTCTGCTGACTGTGACGACAGCAGTTTACAGGACGGAAAACGCTGTGGCCAACGGTTTAAAGGAAAGAAAATGCTGTCGCCAACAGCCAGCAGACCAAAATCGGTGCCGTGTCGGCCTAGTGTGAATCAACCTTAATAGGTAATACAATTAAATACATACCTGCTTATAGAGAATTTCCTGGAGTAAGTTGTTGCCTCTAGTGGTGCCCTGTCTGTGATGACGCCTTCTTTGTGTCTGGAAGGGCAATGCTGTCGCGCTTATCGGACTAGACATCTCGCTAAGCCATCTCTCACAGCGTTTCTCCCTCAGTGATAAGGACTTCTGCCGTAGAGCGCTTGTACAGCCTCCGTATCTTTCTTGCTGGAGTTAATATTTAGGAGATAAAGATTCTGCGCAGTATATTCTAGGCAGTCATTGAAAGCGCCATTTATCAGTGGCTAGTGTTCTAGTGAAAGCAAATACAGGTAGAAGATTCCTTTGGGAGAATATTATTATGAGCTTTGCATAGATAAAAACGTCCGCAGAGAAGAGGAAGACATGGAGCTAGTTGGCAAATGCCTCCAGGATGGAAAGGTACGGGCAGTAAGGAAACAAGCAGGCAATGATAATTGAAGTACCTTGTTTTATGGAGGCAAAAGTAGGCATTCTTACGGTGGGCCCAGTTTCCAGAATCATGCTTGCCCACATTCTAAGCGTTATTTCATTCAATAAATAAGTGAAACAAACAGCTGTCTCTCTAATAATTATAGGCGACAATGCATCTTGATCTAGATTTACGAAATAAGCTAATTAAATATTTTCCGACTAACTATAATGTTAGTCGTTAAAACTATTCTGTGAACTAGTACAGTAAAGCTACAAGTTTGTTTTTTTCGTTTTTTTTTTTTTTTTTTTGCTGGCTGTGCAATGTGGTTGTGTATCATTCTTGAGTGTTCTCTAGAATGTCCCAAAAGAACAGAGCGTCTTGACAATCCGCCAAACAGTGATCGATTCTGTCAGGCAAAGAACACAGATGGCAATTCATCGACCATGGAAGAAAACGGCCCCCTGCTTGTAACCACACGTTAACACGTCTTGTTGAATCTGTATAATTCAAAGGAAAATGTTTTTCACACAGATTGAAGACAGAACGCTGAAGAAAGGCATGGACATCATATCATATTCCGTTCGTTATCTTTCTTTTAGAAAGCTCAGTGACCAACCTTACAGTATGACTATGCTGATCGATTTGCATTAAAGTATTTGTGAATGCTTTAAATGGAATCTAAGTCGCAACAACTTTTCATGTGTCGCCAACAAATCTGCTGCGTCAGCGTTGTACTTCCTGCTGGAAGCTGTTTCCGTCTTCCATGCTTTCTTTCTACGTGTTCCGATACTGTTGACAATGAAGTGTACGACCAGGCTGACAACGTGTTTGAGTGTCCATAATTCTGTGTTGTGATTTAAGTTTCGTGGAAATGCTTTTAATTTTGTGGAAAAAAAATAAACACTTGTCAAAATGAAAGCGCAAAATGTAATCGCAGCCCTCAATGTGTAGAGATACTATCAGCTCGCTTTCTGTCTGTCTGCTAACGCACGCAAAAGTCTACCCGCCGGGGTGGCTCAGTCAGCTAAGGCGTTGCGCTGCTGAGCACGAGATCGCGGGATCGAATCCCGGCCGCGGCGGCCGCATTTCGATGGAGGCGAAATGCAAAAACGCCCGTGTGCTTGCGTTGTAGTGCACGTTAAAGAACCCCAGGTGGTCAAAAGTACTCCGGAGCCCTCCACTACGGCGTGCCTCATAATCAGAACTGGTTTTGGTACGTAATACCCCAGAAAGAAGAAAGAAGAACGCAAAAGTCTGGGACATTTTACTTGCTTGGGCAACACAAAGGCTTACAGGAACAGCATAATCACTTTCAATGTATACCGCCTTTCCCAAAGTATAACACTGAAACTACGAGTATAACAGCGGCGCACGACGAACAACGCTCTACGGATCGCCAAAATGATGCCGCGATATAGGACACGAAGCGTGCACTTCGCTGTGCGCCACAATCACAAATATCTGTATTCGGGCCTAGAGGCGCAATGATGTGCTTCTTGTGGTTTATCTTTTTTTGTTTTATCACGCTTCACAATTGTCCACTGCTATCGTGTAAGTGGCTGAGGACGACGCGAAGGTGAACAACGCTGTACAGATCGCCAAAATGATGCCGCGATAATGGACACGTAGCGTGCACTTCGTTGTGCGCCGCAAGCACAAATATCTGCACTCGGGCTTACAGGCACAATGATCCGCTTCTTGTAGTTTATCTCTTTTGTTTTATCATGTTTCACAATCATCCAGTGCTATCGTGTACAAACGGCTGAAGACGACGCGAAGGTGAACAACGGTCTGCGGATCGACAAAATGATGCCGCGATAAAGGACACGTAGCGTGCACTTCGCTGTGCTTCGCAAGCACGAGCATCTGCACTCGGGCTTAGAGGCGCAATGATGCGCTTCTTGTGGTTTATCTCTTTTGTTTTATCATGTTTCACAATCATCCAGTGCTATCATGTACAAACGACTGAGGACGACGCGAAAGTCTACTCCGCCGCTTCGCCTGTGCGAGTTAGGAAGAACATGGCGGACGACGCTAGCGGAAAGGGTGCAATTATTACGAGGGTGATGAGTCGTGGTGGTGAAAAAAGATGTCATTAGAAAAGAAAGCAACCATATCCAGAGACTTTAGTTTCCATAGCCTCTGGCATAGGTAGTCCAACATTTGTATACTGTATAGTTCTAATCAGATATAAGAAATAAAATGGGTGTATTAAGTTTGAGGTACGGCATATCAGTAACAGCGGCAGCACGTGCGTAAGTCAGCCTTCAATTAACATGTAGAAAATGTATTTACAAGCCTAAGCACTAGTGGTATGCGAATATTTGAAATTTCTACTACGAATCGAATTGTCTCTGATATTCAATTCGTATTCGACTCGAGAATTTACTATACATGGCACCAAAAATGGCCGCCGGCGCAAAGGGTAAATACGCGTCAAGAAATGACGTCAAATTTCTCACACAACCCGGCATTGTGTCTTCCCTATATGCAAACGCTCGCACAACACTTTTGATGGTGTGCAGGTCACCATCGTCATCGTCTTCTATCACGCGATAAGGATCATTCAATACGAAATGGCTCCGCTGCGCTCCGCGTATCCATTTCTTCGCGAGTCACCCATCGTGGTTAGGAACCACATAAGTGACAGGAAACAAAAACACTGTGGACGCCAAATCATGAGTGCAAAAATGAGGTGTTGAATTTCATGCGTTCTTCATACAAAATAGAAGAGGACGAGCTTCGGGCCAGGGAGTGCGTGAGCGCGTTCCAACAGACTGGCAGCCATCTTTGAGGTTCTGGGCTCAGGCGGACGCTAATAAACGCCTGTCTGAGTCTTGAGTCTTTGTCGGCTGTTCCGTGTGTCACATATTCTAAAATTGGTGCTGAAACCGGGGAGGGGAGAGCCGTGAGCCACAGTCAAGGGACTTCGCTGGTGGCTACCGACTGAAACAACCGCCGCGAACCACGGAGGTAGACGCATCTGCTGACCGCCATGGATAAGCTCAAGTTGAATCGGACCACCCGACGGGCCCAGATCACCAAGATCATTCAAGAAGCAAGTGCGCTGCTAGAAAACAAGGTCGCGACATCGCGACAGATTGACAGTATTTACGAGCGGCTCAGGAACAATAACGATGAACTGAAGAAGGTTAATGATGGGCTAGAAAGCCACATAATTTACGAGGCATTCGAGGCGGATTACGCTACCGTAATTGAATATGATGACCACGCGACCCGCATCTTAGCCAAGCTCCAGAGCAAACACCACCAGCAGTCCGAAACCAATTCATTGTCATCGCCTGTCGATGTTTGCGACACGCTGGCGGCCATAGGACATTCTGAAAGGCCAGGAATCAAGTTGTCGAAGCTGGTAATTAATAGTTTCGCCGGTGATCTGTGCAAGCGGAACGACTTCTGGGAGCAATTCGACCAGATCATCAACCAGAACGGAAACCTTACAGCTAGCGACAAATTTAACTGCCTGAGGTTATTTTTGAAAGGAGACGTGGCGACAGCGCTATAGCGAGGCTGCCTACCACCGAAGCGTGTTACGCGGACGCGTTGGACATACTGAAAAGATGTTTCGGCGCCAAGAAGCGACTGGAGCAGGAGTATTTCTCAAGCCACAGGCTCAATCCTGTGCGTTCTTCTAATGAAGTAACAAAACTTCGCAAGTTGTATGACCAGGTGCTCAATAACACGCGGGGACATGAGGCGCTTGGCGTGAGCAAGTCGTCTTTCTCGTCTTTCTCGTCGATACTATACGACGTTCTGCTCAGGGCATTGCCACATGACGTAATCGTGGCGTATCACAGATCTTGCGCTACACAAGCTGCAAGTTCCGCCAATGACAACGTTCAGTATACCACCGAGCTAGAGCGTCTGCTTCAGTTCGTCTCTATTGAACTGGAAAGCCTAGAAAAGAGTGAATTTGGGGAGCAAAAAGGATACGATGAGGCGGCTCATCCTAGAGACAATAAGAGCCGTCGTTTTGACAGTACGATCCCAACGTTATCAGTGCTTCATAACCAAGCTTCAAAAACCCCTCTGGATACGGGCTGCACTTTCTACAAGTCAACGCAACATTTGACGGAGTCCAGCCGTACAGGCCTACCGCTGTCAGAGAAGAAGAAACTTCTCTCCGCCGACATGCGGTCCTTTCGATGCACCAGTAAAGGCCACCGTGCAAGGGATTGTGGATGGAGAATTGCGTGCTCCGGCTGCAGAGGTCGTCATGCATCCAGTATTTGCGACCCAATAAGA
>NC_051155.1:201662513-201685199 GCF_013339745.2 Dermacentor silvarum
GCTGCGTCTGTCTGAAGCTATGATTCTTCTTATCTTACAGTCGCCGACATGCCATCTGAGCAATGCCGGGATCCTTGGATAGCATCTCTTCTAGAGTATTTATCTCAGCCATCACCCCGCACCACCGACCGCTCGCTTCGGCGCACTGCTCGCCACTTTGCCATCCGCGAAGGGCTCCTGTACCGCCGCAACTACCTCTCTGATGGCCGTAAATGGTTGCTAGTGATTCCTCGCCATCTACGTTCTGACATCTGTGCCTCTTTTCATGCGGATCCTCAATGCGCCCATGCCGGTGTCCTAAAGACGTATGCACGCCTACGGCTTCGATACTACTGGCGCGGAATGTACCGCTTCGTTCGGCAGTACGTCCACTCGTGCTCCAAGTGTCAACGCCGCAAGAGCCCACCTAACCAGATAACAGGGCTGCTTCAACAATTGCCTTGTCCCTCCCGGCCTTTCGACCGTATCGGCATTGACTTGTACGGCCCTCTACCGTACATCCCAGATGGCAACCGCTGGGTTATCGTCGCCGTGGACCACCTCACGCGCTACGCCGAAACTTCAGAGCTTCCGGCGGCCACAGCACGTGAAGTCAGCTCGTTCATCCTTCGCAACCTTGTTCTTCGACATGGTGCGCCTCGCGAGCTACTGAGTGACCGTGGTCGTTCATTCCTCTCCGAGGCTGTAGAAGCCCTGCTCCACGAATGCAACGTTGTCCATAGAACTACGAGCGCCTATCATCCGCAAACCAATGGTATGACTGAACGCTTCAATCGCACTCTTGGCGACATGCTCGCTATGTACGTTTCCGCTGACCACACTAACTGGGACCGCATCCTTCCCTTTGTTACGTATGCCTACAATAGCGCCACTCAGTCGACCACGGGATTCTCTCCTTTCTTTCTTCTTTATGGTCGTGAACCTTCCTCGTTTATGGACACGATTCTTTTGTATCGCCACCGCCCCGACGCTTCAGAATCTACGACTCTATCCGAAGCTGCCACCTATGCCGAAGAATGTCGTCAGATCGCACGCTCTCTTACCGCGCAAAACCAGGCCAGCCAGAAACATAGTCGAGACGCCGGCTTGTCCTTCCCATCATATTCACCTGGAACGCTGGTATGGCTCAGCGTTCCCTCCTCTACTCCCGGCCTTTCAACAAAGTTCAGCTCAAAGTACGCCGGCCCTTACCGGGTTCTCCAACAGACATCCCCGGTCAACTACGTCATTGAGCCTATTCACCCATCTACGGACCAACGGCGTCGCGGGCGCGAAACTGTTCATGTCGACCGACTGAAGCCGCACTACGACCCACCAGTGCTGCCTGTTCCATAGGTCGCCAGGATGGCTCCTTTTTCGCCGGGGAGTGATTGTAGTGACAGATACCGGCGCCAGCAGAGGACGAAGAAGAAGACGTTTCTTGTTGTTGGTGCTCGCACTCGCTCCGCTTGGCCGTTGCCTGTTTCTGGCATTCATAAAAACGCCAAGCGCATCTAACCTTGAACGCGTCCTACCAATATATATGTGAAAGAGAAGAAAGGGAACCGAGGGGCCCGATTATTATTAATCATATCATAAAAAGCCAACAAACAGTGACACCAAGGACAACATAGGGGAAATTACTTGTACTTAGTAATTAAATTAAATTATAAATTAGTGAAAAGGAAAATGAATGAAAAAACAACTGGCCGCAGATGGGGAACGAACCCACGTCTTCGCATTACGCGTGCGATGCTCTCACCAATGAGCTACCGCGGCGCCGTTTTCCCATCCACTTTCTGCGTTATTCATGTCTTACAACTAGAATTAACCCTGGCAGTGTTATCCAGCGCCACCACTCACAAACCTTGGCAGGCGTCACGAGTACGTGATCTTTTCGAGTGAAGTCAACTGCTCAATAAACCCACATATGCTACTTGGAGGCATATATGCCACCTGAAGGCACATATGCTACCTGAAGAACGTTTGGGTGAATATTTAGCTGCGTCAATTTGATTAGAAGCCTGTGATGCGGAACGTGATCAAGAGCGTTAGAGAAATCAAGAAACACTGCGTCAATTAGAAATCCTACGTCATCTGCGGAAAATATATTGTAAGTAAATCCGGGAAGCTGGGTGTCGCATGAACAACCCCTGCGAAAAACGTGATGGCATTTGAAAATGATATCATGCTCTTCAAGCTAAATGATGAATTGTGCATGTATGACGTACTGGTGAAGTTTACGTAGGTTACTAGTTAATGAGATAGGACGATAGTTAAATGGAACAGAGCGATCGCCTGATTTAAAAATTGGTATTACTTTTGCTATTCGCCAGTCATGAAGCATAATGACAGATGATAATGAGTGGGAAAACAGGGCTGATAACACTTGATAAACGTTCAGAGAAGCGTTTTTAAGCATCTTGTTGAAACCAAGGTGATCAGAGCTAGTAGCAGTATTCAGGTTATTCAACAGGGCAAGAATACCAGATTCACTGATGACAATTTCTGGAATGGAATCAATGGCTGCAAAAATGGGAAGTAATGTCTTCATTGGTGAGCACTGGTGAAAATGCATCAACAAGTAGCTGCAAACACTCAGTTTGAATGGCTGGTTCCCCGTCAACATTAATTAAAACTATATAGAAGTTTTTATAAAAGGTGTGTAGTTCGGAGTTAATCACCTCAACATTAGCGCGGTTGTGGCAGTGAATTTGCTTAATAGTAGTTTCGTTTTGACTGAATTCATGAGTAATGTACCCAGTGAAAATCTCATGGTCGGATGTACACATTTAAATGGAGTATATCATGAAGTACGTCTGGGTTATTGCTTAGAACGAGATCACAAATGTGCAGTTTTAGCGAAGCGACACATAGTATTAATGCTAAGTTGGCCAAGCATAAAATCTAAGCAGAAATGAAGAAAGGTGTGGGCTGGAGATCACAGGAGTTAACAGAAAGAGTGGTCAAATCAATGCTTGGAAAATTAATGTCGCCAAACACTAGGAAATAGTTAGGAAAACATACGTCAGTCATTGAGTATTATACGAAATTCACCAGAAGATCTATCAGACATATCGGGCGGCCGGTAGAATGTACAAATACAGCATCAGTAACTTCGAATTTACACCGTATTCATACACATTCAAAGAAAGTAGCAACAGCGAGAATAATAGCAGATATTTGTTTCTATAAGGACGCCACCTCCTTTTATATTTTTCTGTGACAACAAAAATAGCTAAATTCAAGTTCGTGAGAAGAATGCTATCATCCGAAGTAGAATTATGCCGCCATGTTTCGGATACCACTAGAAGTAAAGCACACGTGGAATTCACAAGTGAAAAAAGGACGGCAGTTTTGGAAAGAACATTTCGAATAGTTGTGAACAGGAAATTGGTACTACTCTTTGAACCAGGACGAACATTAGGTGAAAATGACGGAGTTGCTGGAGAAAATGACCTATCTGTCAACACCGGCGCAACTTTGTTGGATGAGGAACTGCGCAGCAAGCCCCCACCCCCCCGCCCCCGCCCCTTGCAAGCGGCATCTCCTACATCAATATCATTATTGATATGTAGTTTGTCGAACGGCAGGCTCATGCGGTCGCCTTCTGTTGTAGTCGGTCGAGCGTATTGAAGAAGCTGACGACGTTTATCACGAACGGCTTGCGAATAGTGACGTCGGTGCTGAAATTGGTGTTCCTGAGCTTGCGGCCTTTAGTTACGATAGCCTCAACTTCTTTATCGTTTAAGAACTCGGCTTAATGGGCGCTTTCTCTCAGTCGAAAAATGACCCCCACTGTGTGCCATAGCAGTGGAAGTCACAGTGACACTAGGCTTATCACGGCAGAAGAAGTTGCTCAGAACTTTTCCAGCTTGCCGATTTGTCAGCATCTGAAACACAATAGAACAAAACATTTGATCGTCGTGACCAGTTTTCTAGGTTATCTATTTTATTGATGATGCTAGAAATTCCACTTTCGAGATGTGCTGAGACGTCAACCTATGAAGCAGATTCATATTTGGTTTCTAGTTCTTAAGGTCTAATTTGAGCGCGGCGTGTATATTTAAAGTTTTAATTATTGACTCGAGAAGACTTGCGTTGCTGGCTTGAAGACGCTTTACAGCCTCGGCCACACCATCTAACTTTTCTTCTGGAACCTTTGTCATAGGTGCGGGGTTTTCCTCAATGACCCCACTCATAAGCAACAAACGCAAAACATAAACAAGTAAACAAGAGCCGTGAAAGACCGTTTGAAAGGATTGGGTGGCCACGACACCACCAGGTCAACATCATTGCTGCGGTAACAGAAAGTTTGATAATAACTGTCCTGTATAAAAGCAGTTGGTGAGCGTCGAACAATTGTGGCAGTGTTGTGGCCCGAAGCCTCATCCAAATGCTCGTGCTTTTGAGGAGGCGGTGTATATATCCGCGTCAGTGGCGTAGCCAGAAATTTTGTTCGGGGGGGGGGGGGGGGGGGGGGGGCGCTCAGGTTGCAGCGCGGCCTCCTCCTTATAGAATTTGTCGAGGGATCAAATGCATGATTAATAACTGCATTGCCAATTTCATTGTATATTAGATGCTGCAAACGAATTATTGAACGCTATGCACTGGCCATTAAAACATGTATGTTTTCATAACAGAATATATCCGTATGTCCCAAAAATTCTGGCAGAAATAACTGATATCAATGCTTCCGTGTTTTTTTTTTTGTCTAATTAATAAGTAAAGAAAACGTCACATGAACTTCAGAACTATTGACCCTTTTCGCGGAGCAGTTTGTTTTAGAGAAACGAGATGGCGCTCACGGCGGCGCGCCATACCTCTCCTCAGCGACCGCGCACGAATACGAAACCATTACCGATTCTACCTTGCTTCTGTGCGATCAGCTGTCGGAAATGCAACTGAGTTTTCGCTAACACACTGTGCTCCAATCATGCTAGATTGAATCATGTGGATTGAAGACGTGTGCAGTAGGTGGCTGCAAAAATAGTGACTGACATGTTAAGGAATAGAATGAATCTGTGTGGCCAAGTTCGCGGACCGCTGCTGAAACTGTCCGAACGTGTTACCGGCACTTCGTGATGTGCGGCTTTCCTCGAGGATACAGAAATTTGCTCATCCGCCAGCCTTGTATCGCTAACCTTCAAAGAAAAGGCTTCATCCCCAGAACGTCGGCAACAGTGAGTACCACTCGTTAAACAATGACAAAGGGAGTAGCGCCGCTTCCTGTCATAGTAAGTTTCGCGCACGTTATCTATACACATCTGTCCAAATGGCAGGAAAACTTACGCCCACTCTATCGCCGACGTATCAAGAATAAGTGAATGGACGCACACTTGAATATATGCGCACTGTATACACACAATAAATGACGGACTACACCTATGGAGCTGGTCGAAGCTGAATGTTTCGTGACGGTCCACAAGAGTAAGCAAGTTACTAGCTGTAATATATATTTGCTACAAGGTATTACAATGTACAAAACAGCTACGTTTCAAGCCTTGTGCGCAGCAAGAACAAATCTATCGGATTCGGAACTGAGCACACCCGCGAGCGATTAGGCAGAAAATAATCAGATAGTGGCCGCAACGAGGAACTTCACTGAGTCAGAAACTGACAAGCCACTGCTTCAAAATATTTGCCGAATAAAGAACAAAGAGCAAAACACACTAATCCTGACTGAATTCATAATCGCAAAGCTTGGAATGCATATTTAGCCCCGCTTTTAGAAGAAGCACCATATAAACTGCCTGCGCCGTTTGGACATAGCTCAATCAGCTCCGAAACCGCTTTTGCATGTTCTTTGAAGCTGTGATCAAAGCTTCGTGTCGTCCACCTAGTCACCGTCTACGATATCTCCGAAAACAGAGGTTTTCTAAGCCGCACCGGCGTCATACACTTCCATTGTAAACAAGGAGGCAACGGAGGCAGTTGAGGCAAGCAATGGACGCGTCACCACGTGATCAAATATGGCAGTGCCCACGGGATTGCCGCGAAAAGGGTCAATATCAGTTCGAAACCAGCAAAGCAGTGCATGCAGCTTATATGAAAAACGTAAAGGCCATGAAATGAATTAGTTGAGGACAAATATTTTGATGAATCTTTGTCATTCAAGAACCTTGTTTACATTTTTCTACATATGCAACGGCCAGGAAGAAACCTCAATGACGCTATCCCTCGCTGCAATCGATTGCGCAGGAGCAGCTGTAATTGTATTGTAATTACACCGAGATAATACTCGCAGCAGTGAGTACAAATAAAAAGTGGGAGTTCTGCAAAGTATATATTAGAAATGCGAAGATGAATGGAATATACAAATGCGAAGATACAACTCGCTAAAGGGCAAAAAAAGAGTCGCTGGAAACAAAGTTCACTGCTTGTATACACAAAACCTCGCAATAAGATATTTAAAAATACGTATGAGTCTCCAATAAATCTACGTACTTAAGCAAACGTCAGTGTATATAATGCGTCAAATACGACAAATAAGCATGTTGCTCAGTCACAGATAATAAACTTTGCTCACAGAAAGACAGATGATCCTGCCAGGAACATAACTATGATCGCAGAAATCGTGATATGTACTTGGGCCATGAAGCGGTCATGACAGTGCCATGTGGGTAGAATAATAGAGGAATAATGAATAAATCAGTACGAAATGTGTAATTTAACTGCCTGCACAACGCCAACAATTATTCTGAAGCTGCAGCAGTATTTACACATTTACATAGAACCTGCTGTCGCAGTGAGAGATGGGCATCTATTCCGGTGCTAAAACCTAAAACACTCCCTCGATGTCGTTGGCATACTTGTTTAGGTACCTTGCAGAAACAGTAGGCTGTTCGATTCCAGCGATGTCCGTTGCTTCGTCAGGAAGTATGGAGAAGCAGCCTGCTTTTGAATCTAGGCTTTCTTTGATAATGTCATGACAAATTTCTATAATTTGGTTTTGTGCGTCTGGGCTTAAATACGAGGCAGTACTGGGGCAACTTTCCAAATGGTTCTTCAGATATGTATCTCCACAATCAGCTCGCATCCGAAGAAGCACTCTAATATATTTTCAGCAGGGGCATTGCTTAAATCCATAGGGCCCCTGTCCCTGTAGCCACGGAAAGCCAGACCTTGTCGCCCGCAAGAAGAAAAAAATCCTCATTAATAGGCCGTTCACTTTCTTCTGTTTTCTCATATTTTACTTTGCCTGCCCTGGTCCAGCTGATCAATCACATTGGGCACGCTTCCTGAAAATGTTTAGAGAAAATTATCAGCTGCTAGCTGACAGTCACGGTGATATTTAGTATTTTCGTGTGTGGGGGAGATTGCGAGCGCGCGCTTCCATTTATGGAACGGCTTGGACACGAGCATTCCAGTGCACGCATGTTGGCCCAAGTTTATAAGAACATTAACCCCATAAAGTTCTAGAATTGAGGTGGTTACAACATCTTTATTGAAAATCATGGTGGGGTCTCAGGGTGGCCCTGAGATTGGGGGCGACTCCCTCGGCCCAAGTGACGATTTTCAGTTGTTCCCTGAGATCGGCGGCAGTCCTAAGTAAGCTCTCCCAGGTAAGTTTGGAGGGGGCTGGCAAGAGCATATTTGAAAATCTTTTAAAGCATGCCTTTGGAAATGTCAGCGCACCTTTAATTCGCGTCAAACGTTTATGAGAATATACCCATAAAGTTTCGTAATTGAAATCCATGCGCTCCGTATATTCCGCGGCCGCTGCGAGATGCCGCAACGCGCCCGCTCGCTATCGAAAAGCCGTTGAAAGTTTGTGCTTGGATGGGGATCCTTGCGTTGCGTGACTCCAGGTGCAAGGGTGTTGTCATGAAATCCAGCCCGAGTTCGCAATGTTCGTGCTGAAATGTTTTTTCGAGCATGAAAAGGACATTGTAGACAAAATCCAGAATGATTGCCGGCGTCGGTGGTAGTTTTGGTCGGCGGTGCATGCCAGCACGAAAAAATTTCGGGGGGGGGGGGGGGGGGGCTGGAGCCCCATCAGCCCCCCCCCCCCCCTGGCTACGCGCCTGATACGCGTCCCCTGTTCTCCGACGAGCAGCATGAAGTTGTCCAGAATCGGCGGCGGGTGATGCAGCAGACTCGGTAAGTCGGCAGGTTGGCGGGCATTCCGTGGATGACACATGGCTCTTGCCGGTTCGTCGGCCAAGGTATCAGCCAGCGGTATTGTAGGGAGCCACAGCAGCCGTCCCAGGAGCGACAGTAGCAGCATGTGTACAAAAGCAGTTGGTGAGCGCCGAAAACTTGTGGCATTGTTGTGGCCAGAAGCTTCACCTAAATGCACACGCTTTCCTGCTTTCATGTGCTACTCTTTTCTGCGTTCAAATGCTTGCGCATGAAAACATGTTTTTTTTCCCTTTTGCCACTTTGAGTCATGCACTGTAGACATAGGGGCCTATGAAAGCTACACTTACTTACATACACTTCCTTTTCATCGCTCTTTGAAAAAAAAAAAAAAAAGTTGACGGCGGTGAGGCTTCATTGGATCCGGAGGAGCTCGGGCATAGTCACCCCTTATTAACATTTCATGAAATCGTCTCCCACTATAAAGAGGAACGCAGGCGCTTCCCGCCTCCACACCCAAATCTATGTAGAGCTCAATCGATCACGCTTAGGATGCTTCAGACGAGGTCATATCCCTCGCGAGATTTCTTAAGCAGGATAAACACAGAAATTGACCCACAGTGCCCGGATTGTGGGGAGGAGTTTAGCACTCTAGCACATATGCTCTGGCAGTGTCCTGCGTTACGGGATACGTCACTCATTAGCTAACAGGACTGGGACGAGGCCATCTCAAGTACGGGACTCAAGCTCCAGTCCATGGCCGTCCAGAGGGCCTGTGAAAGAACGGAGAGGCTTGGCCTCCCGATTCCGACATGGGAGCAGCCAGCGGCGAGCCGGGGGCCCCAGCGGGTCTCCGCCGGCTACTCCCTCAGGACCTCAATAAAAGTTCATTGTCTGTCTGTCTGTGATTCAAACTTAATTTGGGGCTATTCACAAGTGTTGTGCGAAGCGCTATATGGAATCTGTGAGCTGATGGAATAAAATGAATGCAGACAACTAGGAAGGAAAAAAAAAGCATAATTTCTTGCCAATGATCAATACGGAGTCTCGTCGGTATGACAATACTCAGGTAAACAAGAAACTACGTGATCTTGGCAAAAAAAAATACAATGTGTTGAAGAACACCATGGTTATCAAGGAACAAGAAAGGGTCATTGAAAGAATCTCTTGGAATATGCATTCGATTCTGTACTTAGTTATCTAAAGCAGCGTCGCCTTACTATCAAGAGGTCGAAATAATGAAAAGTAATCAACTTTCGATACTGCATCTTTTCGATTGTACTTTATTGCTTATCATGCATTTTTTAGAACACTGCTGGGAAAAAAACGGAGCAAACGAAGCAACAGAACGTTTTCACGAGATATGCGTTTTTTGAGCTCTGAACGCATAAAAAATGGCGGAAATTGCACACTTGCAATTGTACAAAGCGGATTAATCGGTCCTTCGCTCCATCCAGTATTACAGTTTACGACGTAACAGTCATGGTAAGGTTTGTAAACATCACATGGACACCTTATTCGCTACAATATGCGTAATGAGGCAAGTCACCAAAGGTTGTCACCAACATTTCAAATATTTCCACTCAGGTACGTATCTCCCCAGATCTCCTTAATCACTCCAGATGCCTGCTTCCTCGCAATCCACTCACGAAATACATCTATGTGGCGCTGAGTGAAGTGAGACCTCCAATCACCTACCACACCTTTTCTCACGATATTCTTGCCGCTCGTAAGACGACTGTTAGTGGTCGCCGTGACACGGCGAAAACCTTCCACGAAGGGCCTATCTGTCTCGGTCAACGAATCCAAAAGCGTCTCGTCGACGTTACATACTTTCGACATGAAGGGAATTGCACTTCTCTCGACGACATTCGCGTAAATATTGTCATCGTGCTCAAGCATGTCACGGTACTGTTTGCCCATAAATCCGGCCAAGTCAAGAACCGTGTTCTTGAAATCGTTCTTCAGCTGCTCGTAGGTGAGAAAGAACACGTTTCGTTCGTGCCGATGTGGATACCAGGAGAGGAGGTGGTCGCAGTAATCACCACGGTCTACTTCTCCAGCGACGAAAGCCTCGACGAAGTCATCGAAGGTGCCGTCCTCGAACTCGTAAGTAGCACCACTTTTCACATAGTAGTAGAAAGAGACGCAGACGTCTAGCGGATTACGCGTCAGGTAAATGTACTTGGCTCGGGGGTTCTTCAGCTGGTGCTCGTACGAGAAGTGCGTCTTGAAGAACCGTGGTGGCTGCATCTCGTTCAGATACCGCATACCGGTCATCTCTGGGTACGGACACCGCCGGTGGAACTCGCCGTAGTTTTCGGCGCTCTCACCCCTGGACAGTAAATAAAAGAGTAGACCATGAGCATCCTTCTATGTTTTGAGGTAAATACGACAACTTCGGTTATATCAGAGTCCTTCCATGTTTTGGAAGGACTCTGGAAGGACTCTGGTTATATGCACAAGCGGATTTTGAACACATTGAAGGCATTCATTCTAAAATAAAAGTACAGATCTTTGCCTTTTCTTTTGTTAGCCCACAGAGATTTCTGATTTATTGCTTCATTGACTCATTGATTTGGTATTCTTTAACGTCCTACATCAATACCATTCATTGCAGGAGTATCATAGTCACCATACTAGAGTACTCTGAATTGTTTAGAGCACTTAGAATTTTTTAATGTACACCTCAATCTAAGAACAGTAACGTTTCCTTGTAGTGTATCCATTAGTTTTGAAAAGCGGTGGCCTCTTATACAGTCTAACTTGTAATAATGATACGGACATAACGAAGTAGGTATAAAATGTTTCTTGCCAACATGAGCGTGTAACGACTACGTGCTTATTATGAATATTGCATATAAGTAATGTATTTGCATGTCCGATGTTACGTCGTTATAACGAGGTTCGACTGTAGATATTGCAACCGCCGACCCCGTGCTCAGCAGCAAAGCCACGACGGGGGTTCACGCTCATACTCCTCTATGCCTTGTAATGGACCATGCGTTTCTTTGGTCGTTTTTCGGCTTGTTGGTTTTACTGATGTGTGTATATACATATGTAATGAAATTCTCTTCTCCGGCCCTATACATGAGGCTGGCTATAGCCAGATCTGAAAGTAATTTTTTCTTGAAATAAATTTTCTTTTACACCATAGTTCTGGTGTTGTCAGAATTCTCTGCTCTGAAAAGATCGGAGATGACGTGATAATACAAACTTATCTGAAACGTCCAAATTTGTTCAATATAAGCCGGTCATTCTTTTTAGTCTTTCTGCACGCGTTAGCTTCCCGGTTCACATCCCACTTTTCCTTTCCCCAAGAAAAGTGTATCGAACCTGAACGTACTCTTTTTTTTTTTTCACACTCTCTTCTCTCGGTTTGTCCTCTCGTTGTCGAACTTGAAAGCCAGATAAGAGAGATGGAAATATTTACAAAGCAGCCACTTTTTTCTCATCCCTTGCATATAAGGAAGGCGCGCAGGTTTCGACAGGTTCCTTTAGCATGCTTTCAAAAGAGATAATGGCTCTTTGTATCATTATGAGGTACTATGTGTGCTTTTTGATCAACGGAAGTATTTGTATACAAGTGCAGGAAGATTTTTCATATGACAAGGCGATTTTTTAGGGTAGGCAGGAATGAGTGAGGTAGACAACTGCGGCAGATCAACACGCAAGCAACATATCTACGGATGCATTACTGGCCTGACAAGAAGCCAGTCAATTGCCCATCTTGTGAAACGAACGTATAATTACTGCCTAATTGTTCGCGGATGTGCTTTACTTTGCATTAAGCGTTCGAGTCATATATTTCAGTACTTATAGCGAACAGTTCACACCACTGTTAGGTGGCCTGAAAAATGCCTTTACGACAGAACGTAATTTGTGGTGTATTGTATAGACGTATGGTGATACCTGTGAAGAATCAGTTGGATGATCTGCTCCAGCCAGTTGTTGCCACATTTGAGGTAAGACACGAGTATCAAGTCGTTGTCGTGTGGCATGTAGTCTCGAGCATTGCGCACATTTTCCGGCAGGTAAGCCTTGGAATACTTTAGGCCATCAATCACGTGGTACACGGGAACACGTCGATGTGCCATGCTTTCCTGAAATGACGTTGTCAGACGCTTAGTTTGACTGTTGAATGAAAACATTTCTATCTGCAGAACGCTACACCGACAAGCATAAGTGCACACCAAATACACGGTGTAGAAATATCTTGTTAGGCGCATGTCACATGAAATCCTGCATGAAATAGCGATCTGAACACTGCGCGAATACTAATTTTTAAATAAGACTCACTTAAAATTTCAACAAAAATTATTGTTACAGATTCAGTGACTTATCCCTGACTTAGAATAGAACGGTGATCTCGCCGAAGTAAGTATGAATCGGTAGTAATTAAACAATTTTTGAACAGTTCAGAGCCCGTGCAAACCTCTGAGGCAATCATTTACGCTAATTTGCTGCATATTTCATGCCCACTGATTCTTGTGCTGAAGGAGGTAACTTCACTTTGTTTCAAATCCTGTCTTCTGTCATTGCCGTGTGAGTGCAAATTATCGAGAAATCATTTATTGGATCAAAAATTTGTCGCAGTTTCACCCGAAATACGAAGCAGCAATTGCAATAGCAAATTATTAGAGAGCTATACGGAGTAAGGATAGTAGTTTTATCAGCTGTATAAACGTGGACTTGCAGCAGCACCAGCAACGCGCAGAACTGTTGTTGACGCCGTCGGCGTTCTGCCCGCGTTCGCACCGAACGTGCGCGGCGTTTTTATATAAATACGTATTTGGTGCCGAAGCTAAACGTCGCCCCCCCCCTCCCTCCCTCCCGTCCCCCCACAGCCTTTCGCGCGACGGAAAAAGTTGCGTTTGCTCTCTATTTATGGAAAGGAGGAAAGAGACACTTAATTCTGCAGCCCTTCACCGGGCCTAACAGGCCCGGAACAACACCCCCTGCAGTCTCTGCAGCACACCAAGGCCTTCCATCCCGGCCTGATACGTGCCGCCACAGCCTGCCGGTTTTGCTTCGCCCAGCCATGGCGACTCCACCCTATCCTCCTTTCTCCCCCACTTACCCCTTCCCGTTGGCGCTGAGCCGTGCTCCCTCAAGGGCTGCAGAAGATAGCGTCAACATTTCCCTTTCCACATGAACCACTTACTACTACGGCGCAGAACGCACGTTTGCTCTCCGACGTGCGATCTCCTGGCCTCTCCCTCACCTTCATCGTGGGAGGAAGTGCTCCTTAGCTCCAGTCCGGACGTAACTCCGAGCCGTGGAGCGGTGGTGGTAGAAACTTTTATTGCCATTGATGGTGGGCGCGAAGACCCCTACATGGCACTTGGGTGCTCCCTTACTGTGAGGACGCACCCTTACAAAGCGAAGGAGAGCCCTTGGAGCGCAATCCTTCTCATAGCACTGGAGATGATCCAGCACTGGTCCTGAGGGGAAGTGCAGGTCAAAAGAGTCTCCCAGTAAGACTCCGCCACGGTCTGTGATGGGGGATGAGGGAAGGTGGGGCATGTGAGGAGGGTGTGTAGGAAGTCTCCTGGTTTACTGCAAAGTTTGCATGAGGAGGGGAATTGGTCTGGGTATCTTGCATGTAGCAGCAAGGGGTATGGGGTATGGGGCAGTCCGAGTTTGTAGTCGACGCCAGTGTGCGGCCTGCGCTATGGTGAGGGATGGGGCTGGGGGTGTGTGTTCCCTTCGTTCGTCCCGGTAGTACGAAAGGATATCACTGAAAGAAAGCAGGCGCTCCCTGGCCCGTAGAGGGGGCTCGACTCCTCCTGCCCGGAATGTAAGACCTCGGGCTAGAGAATGAGCCTCCTCATTGCCAGGGAGGCCGGCATGTGCTGGCGTCCAGATGAGGGTCATGGGGTGCCGGGGCTGCCAGAAGCGTAGTAAGCGAGCAGCGGTGCGGGATATGTAGCCGTTGGCATAATTGACAATGGCAGATTTGGAGTCAGTGATAATTTTGGTGGCAGATGTAGAGATGAGAGCAAGCGCGATGGCTGCCTCTTCTGCCTCTGTGGTGGAATTAGTGATGATTGAGCTGGAGGTTAGAAGCTTTGCCTGATTGTCGGCTACCGCCAGGGCCATACGGGAGCCTGACGTATACTCTGCTGCGTTCGCGTAGACCACATCATGGTCCTCGCTGTACTGTCTGTGGAGGGCCCGAGCCCTTGCTATTCTGCGGTTCCGATCTCGCTCAGGGTGCATGTTCTTGGGGATGGGAGGTATGTTGAGGTTAGAGCGGAGGATAGAAGAAAGGGGGACCCCCTCGGTAGGGTGTGTAATTGCGGTTAGGCTTAATTGGGATAATAGAGCGCGGCCAGCGGCTGCGTTAGATATACAAGATATTTGTGCCGTAAAGGTGGCTTCTGTGAGTTCCTCAAAGGTGTTGTGGACACCGAGTTTGAGGAGTCGGTCGGTGGATGTGCTGGGGGGAAGACGTAGAGCCATTTTCGTGCAACTCCGTAGGAGCGCGTTTACCCGGTCTCTCTCCTTCTGTCGGAGGGGTAGGTATGGAAGGGCATATGTGGTGCGGCTTATGATGTAAGCCTGAGTAAGGCGAAGTGCGTTTCGCTCACGTAGGCCAGCCCGGCGGTTCGCTATGCGGCGAATAAGTCGGGTGGTCTGTTGAGCGTGTGTTTGGAGAGTCTTTATGACTTCTCCGTGCGCGCCGTGGGAGTGAGCCGTGGAGCGAGCCGAACAGGTCGCCGTCACGCATCGCCTGGCGGCCATCTGGCCTTCCTGAGGAGCCTATGAACTAGCTCACAACTCTGACGAATAAAGTTGTCTCTCTATCTCTCTCCGACGTGCGTTTGCTCCCCGTGAAAGCGCGCGTCCCTCGCGCCCTTTCACTCGCACATACAGCGTCCGGAGCGCGGCGACGATTTCATCGCCGTTGACGTCATACGGAACCTCACGGCGACGGCAGAAATCTGCTTTGGAGTGTCCATATAATTGCTATAGCAATAAAAATATTCGATAGCGGCCTATTTTATTAAAGTACACTCTAAGAACAGTTGCACCCTTTGGGGCCTATTTTTGCCAGAGAACAATAATCGTCATCTGACTTACGTGGCTTTCCTTTCTTTAACGCTGTGCGCCCGGCACTTATCAGTCACGAATGACAAGAGCGTTATCAGCGTGACACAGCGTTCTCGACAGGAAAGTAGCAAGTTCAGAGTTTTCAAGATAGGAAACGCAAGCAAGACAGATGACGATTATTGTTGTGTGGCAAAAATGCACCGCAAAGGGTGCAACTGTTTTAGAGTGTACCTAAAGACAAAGACATTAACAGCGGAGCGGTTTAAGCCAGCCGTAAGTTGTGCCGCGAGCCGCAACACATCGCTGAGCGATGAGTCACCTGGGTTGCCTAGCAACCACCTCGCGGAGCGGCGTGTGCGTCGCCTCCTCTCCTTGCCGTGCACATGTTTCCTTGACATGGGCAACACCTCCTAGCGAGAGAGGGAAAGAGAAAACCAGAGCAAGAGAGAGAGAAAAAAAATTTTCCGCGTATCTGCGTGCTTTGCTGCAAATGTCGTCGAAAGACGATAGTCTTCTGCCGGCCGTACTACATGAGTGCTGGTCTGATCCGCGGCCACCCGTGATGCTGTTCTCGTACCATTTCCGTCCTGGCATGAAGGTTTGTTTGAACAGATTTCATTTTACCGCATTATTTCATCAAGCGGCCATTTATGTTTTGCCCTGCCTCAGACAGCGCTTCCTTTATGTTGAATCAGCCGCATCTGGCTGGCATTGATAAAATTGAGGAGACGCTGCGTTAAAGCCCCTATATTTATAAAAGTAGCGCCATTCTTAGATCTTGCCGCCACCGCGCTCACCCCGGCGCTTCCTCCTCGCCCTCTCTTAGCCGCCTCCTGTCGCCCCAGCCTCCTCCGCTCCCCCATTGGCCAATCCGTGTCACGTGGAAGTTCACGTCGCGCTTTTGTATATTTTTTTTTCTTTCCAGCGCGCTCCGACTGCCATTCTCGGGCCTGTGCGACGAAAGTGCTGTACGCACAAACGGATCAAACGTGTTAGGGACAAGAACTTCGTTGTGATGGCATGCTGCTGCGCCTTAAGTTGCCGCAACCGACAAGCTGAGGGCAAAAGGCTTTTTTTGTTTACCATCCGGCGTGCGCAAACGCTTGCTGCACACTTGATATTTGCGCCGTCTCGCATCGTCGCGTTGCTACTTCCAAAACAGCATTATTAAGACCAGTTACTGACTGACGAAGCAAAATCGCGCCTCAAAAACGTCTCCGCAGGGCGCGATCGAAGTTTTCCTCGGATTTCCTCTGGTAGCGCGTTAGCTGTCGTCTGCCACGGCAGGCCCGACGCAGGCGGCGCCACTGTCGATATCGCGCCTCGATCGCGCTGGTCGCGCCGAGCGCGATAGTGGAACGGAGGAGGAGGGAAGTGGATGGCGCTACTTTTATAAATATAGGGGCTTTACGCTGCGTGAGACATGGACGCCATCTGGCAATACATCGGGAAACATGAGCTTGTGCAGAGGGTTTCCTTCCTCCATGGCAGAGGGCGCTCGTCGGCGCGCAGTCGGGGAACGCCGTTCGTCGGCGCGCATAGCATGGCATTTTCAGCGCAGCTTAAGAAACTAGGGTCTTTAGAGTTACGTATCTATGTATTTTCTATTAAAGGAACACACCTCCTATTACTTACCTAGTGATGTTGCGCCTCAGATATGCGTAATATTTACTTTGTGATCGATAACGTTCACAAGTATTAACAGCCGTACCAGTTTAAGTAGTGTGGGCGGTAAGCAAGTGGTCCAACTTTGGCCGGGTGGCTGAATCGGGTGACAGACAGACAAACAGACAGACAGACAGACAGACAGATCAAGATTTAAGCCTAATAGAGAAGGCGGAAGTAGTGAAAACAAAACTATGTTCTCCTGCCTTCTATGTAGCAAGAATCGCAAAAATGCCTCGACTGGTTGCAAACAGACTGACTACCCTCATAGGGAGCTTCCTTTGGGGAAAGAAACCAGCACCAGTTACAAAAACAGTTACGAGAATACCCCCATCAAGAGGGGGTTTAGGGATACCAAACGTTTCTCTAACAGCACGAACTCTGGCAGCAAAAACAGTAAGCTCATTAATTCACGAGAATAACTTCCTTGGAAAACCTTTACTGAGATATTGGATTAGTACTCTTGATCGCTTTGTCACAACAGAGATCTGGAAAGGCCCGAGAGCCGAAATCCCGCTTCAATTTTACAAAGAAGCAGTGAACACAAAAAAAGCGATCGAGGAACTCTGTCCAGAAACCCCACTAGCAGACATAAAGACCGCAGAAATAAGCGCTACAATGGCTCTGAAGGAGTTGAATATGGAAGATGTACCAAAAAGTCTACCACATAAGTGGAAATTTTGGAAACACACGCAATTACCGAAGGAAGTGAAAGACTTTGAATGGAAAAGACGGTGGGGAGTTCTCCCGACAAAAATAAGACTTGCACGGTTCGGGATCACACTGTCACTGACCCCGGTGAACGAGGCGCAGACGCCGGACTAAATTCCAAAGCCGACTTATCAGCTTCCGAAAATAATCCCACGAAAGAAAGGACAATTAAGAGTGGGCCCTCTGGTGCGCCAGCGAACGCCGGTTGCTGTCCAAAGACCGAGTCAGAACCCAGAGTTGTCAAAACACAACAAAATATATTCTTCACACAAGGCAGTTACACACACACTTGCACACTTAGGCTAGACACAACACAATACAAATCAGATGGGTATTAAACACAAGAAAATAATTCACGACAAGCACTAAGAGTCCAACACGTAAAGTACAAAATAAATAGGAACACTAAGTGTCCAATCGTATTCACCGTGCTGGTTGGTCTTGGAGTCAGACGATCTCGGCGTAACTTGGGGCAAATCTCGAAGAAGGAACTTCTTCCGGAAATGCAGACGCTCGAAGAACCCGTCGACTAGCTTGCCGGGGAATCCCCTTCTTCCGTAGACGCTCGGTCTTCACGTTACATCACTTCACGGTGCGGACTCAACTCCTGAATTCTTCACTGGACTCCCGGATTCCTGGATTCCTAACTGACGATGCTCGCACGGCGTTTATATAGCCGTCGACGGTCCTTCTCGAACATTCGATCGGAGTTGTGATTCCGTAGCACGGCCAAAGCTTGGGAAGCTTCTACTCTTTTCTCGTACCTTCGACCGCTGCTTTCGGAACATTCTCGAGGGGGGGTGATGATGACTCATGCTGTTCACGCACGCTCACGCTGTTATCTCTCTCGGCTCGCCGGGTGAGAAGGAGTCTCGGCGCGCGCGTGTGTTCTCTCTCTCTCTCCGGTTAACGTCGCTTCGTCGAACCTCGTTCCAGACGTTTCGGCGCCGTTGTTAGCGTGGTTGCTTGAGGCGTATGCGCTCTCCCCCTCTGTTGAAGTTGCCGCGGGACCGGCGTGTTCTTTCGCTGGCTTGCGCGACACTCGGCGCGCGCTTTGATTACGCGCTCTTTTGTGACACACACACATCAGAGGAATGTCCTAACTGCAAACAACCTGAATGGCAAAGGCATGCATTCAAAGAATGCCCTTCAGCAAAAGTTGTTTGGAAGATAGCCAATACCAAGTTCAGAACAAATCTAGCCAAAGAAGAGAAGAAGAAAAGCCTCTTTGAAAAATTACTGACCATAGTAATAATGTATAATTTGTGGAAAAGAAGAGGGCTTGCTGAAATTAAGAAAAAGCCCCAAAAAGCGGTGTATCCGGTATTAAAAAACACCAGAATCATGATGTGCAAAATATTAAATGAAGAGCTAGAAAAAAATGGAATAGACAATTTTCTTAAAAATGGCATACAAAATTTTGGATAGTTAAAGAAAACACAGTTGAAATCCCACTTATTCCATACTAACACGCCTTTAAATCTTTGAACTTTAGGAAAAAAATGGAATTATGTGACCCCAACAACATTTAAAGAATACCATTTTGTGAGAAATAAAGGGCAGCCTAAACATTGTATAAAAATACAAGGCTGATCCATTTGCAAGTGCATTTTCCAATGTTTTGTGAGTCAAACTAAACATTGTATAACTGTGCAAGGCTGAACGAAAGTACAATAGCCTAAACATTGTATAACGGCTCGAAACTAATCAAATTTTATGTTACAAATGCCTAGTGTATAATTGTGTGTAATAGTGTGTAAACAGATACCAGTATATCAAGAAAAATGAATGGTGTTACACCTGTGAATTGTAAAAAATGTAGAGATGACAATAAACTTTTCCTTGTACCAAATTTTCAGCGTTTAAGTTCCCCAAGAAAGACTATCGTCTTTATAAAACACCGCATATCCACGGGGTGAATGATGATGAGTGGGCGAAGCTCCGGAGGGAATCATCGGTAAACCGTGAATCTTCCGTGTAATTCGCCCAGTCTCGCCGCACTAAATCGAACGATTGACTTCCACCAGTGACACGCGCCATATGTGACGTCATTCCTATTTTATAACAGCGCCCTTCATTATAATTGCACCATCTCCCGCTTAAGGGGACGCTAGCACAAAGGCGTTAGAAACGTGCAGTACTCTCTAGTGAGGGGGAGAGGCCACAGCGTCTAACGCAGCCGTTTACACATGCCTGAACGTGCACCGCGTTTGCCGACGCCATCACATGACTGCTGAGAGAGTATAACCCCCGGTATATTCATAAACGCTCCTCGACTTGAACTTGACTTGCCACCGCCTTCAACGCGTTTCGAACGCGCTGCCCAAGGCGGTGGCAAGTCAAGTTCAAGTCGAGGAGCGTTTATGAATACGGGGGTAAGGCGGAGAGGCCACAGCGTCTTACACCAGCTCCTTACACGGGCCGTAGCGCGCTAGCACAAATGCGTTAGAAACGCGCAGTCTTTCGTTAATGTTGGGTATTTATTGTCATCGTGGTGCGTGTGTCCATGTGCGCTTCGTGGCGTAGTGGCTAGCGCCGCGCGTTCGGAAGCGAGGGGTCCCTGGTTCGATTCCGCGCTACGTAGGGACACATCTTTCGGAATTTTTTTTTCATAAAAGTAGACGTGGCTACCTACTACTACGACGACGACTACTACTACTACTACATACTACAGAGGAGGGACAGACCCACACCCTAAGGAGCTTCGCCCCTAAAAGAAATTGTAGCTGCAACAATGAGGCAATGCGCAGGGCTGCGGCCGACGCTGCCCGCGTTTCCCCGTGTCCCTGTGTTCGCGCCGAACGCGAGCGGTGCCCGTGGCTGCAGCAGGCGTCGGTTCGGCAGGTTTCGATCAGTCGCGCCCCGGCAAGTGTGGAGGCGCAGCTTGGCCGTGACATCACCGGGGAGATAAAGGTCGGAGCCGCCGCGATGGCGGCAGAACTCTTGTTGACTCTGTGGCGAGTTCATGCACCCTTGACATGGGACGGCCACAAGAAGCCGCTCATTTTGAACCGCGTCGAGCGGCCAAACTAGAATCTGCGCGTCAGCGGGGAGCCGATTCGGAATACCGTGCCAGCACTGAGCATTTCATAATCACATCATTATCCAATGTTTCCGGCATTAGTATACACTTACTAATGATACTTTTTAAACAGACATTGATAATCATAATCCCACACAGCTAAAAACGTGATGTCTACCGACCTGGCCTCCTCCTGAGGGAGACAGGTATACTTTATTGGCGTTAAGGAGGAGGAGGAACGAGAAGAGCAGAAGGCATGGAGGTTAACCAGAATAATGTCCGGATGGCAACCATACACCGGGGGAATGGGAAAGGCGAACACAAAGATGACACAGAGAGAGGAGGGAAGGAAAGAAGAAAATTAGCGGTGAGTTTGCTGACGCGTGTGGTATTGCACGATTAGTCACAGACGCTCACACAAGCCCGTCGTCCTCAAGAAGCACAAAAGTGCCTTCACCGCTTTGTGGGCCGACGTGCGATGGGAGCTGTGTTCCTGCAGCACCTGCACGGAAAGCTGTCGATTGTATAGTTTTTGTTGTGCGTTAGCAAGTTGTCTTTCTGAGGCATATCGCGGACAGTGGCACAGCAGGTGGTCGATAGTTTCTTAAAGGTACTGTTGCGTCCCAAATCGGCCGGGCGCATTCTTTGATTGTTTCCCATCGAGGCGGACCCTTTCATCAGCGTCGCCAAGACGGCGACAGTGCTTGACACTGACGTTCACGGGCAAACAAGCGTCCAAATCGGCATGGCGCATCGTTTGTGTGTTTCCCCCGATGCCACGCCAGTCATCAGCGGCCGCCTACCTCGCGACGTGGCACGACACCGGCTGGGACACGATGACAAAGAAGCTCACGAGGCGACCACAACCGCCACCCTTCGTGGAAGCAGGGGCCAGCGCGAAGGTCACTCTCCCGACCCTGGCAAGACGAACGTCACCGAGAGATACAAACCAAGGAGACGACTTTCGTAGAAGGAGTATGAATTAGAGCACTGCACGGGCCGATTTTTGCGGCCCGGGCCCGGCCCGGGCCCGTTTTTACATTGGACGGCCCGCCCGAGCCCGATCAAAACTTTTATGGCGAGACCCGGGCCCGGCCCGGGCCCGGAAATAATCTACGTTACCCGCCCGGCCCGGCCCGCCACCCCTTTACCTTAAGCCCGAGCCCGGCCCGAGCCCGGCTCGAAACCGGCCCGAACCCGGCCCGAGACCGAAAAATACATGTTTTTCAGAGTTGAGAAGCCCGAGAATACTTCGCAGAAAGCCCGAGCCCGGCCCGGACCCGCGTCAAAAAACCCGAGCCCGGCCCGGGCCCGGGTCAAAAAGCACACGCCGTGCCCGAGCCCGGCCCGAGCCCGTGAAAAAACTCATCTACCCGGCCCGGCCCGGCCCACGGGCCGGCCCGGGCCCGGGCTTTCGGGTAAGCCCGAGCCCGTGCAGTGCTCTAGTATGAATCACCTGCTTCCAGATTGCCTCGTCCTTGCTTCGAAGGTGCAACATTGAGGCGGAGTTCAGCGAACAATACGACCCATCTGATTGGCCGCATCAAGGTCATCTGATTCCCTAGTCGGGTCAACTAGGGTAGACCGATGTTTTATAAGGAGACACCTTGAGTGCAGTGGTGTGTCCTGACGTGTTCTGATATGTGCTCAGACATGTAGTGAGCTGAAACTTTCAAAGTGTTCTCCCATGGAGTGGGCTTCCATATTTGTAACCACTGTAAATATGTAAAATAAACTCTTTTTTCTCTCGCTGTTACTCCCGGACGTACTCATCCCTTTGGCTGAAGGATCACCGGCCTAAACGCTACCCGAGTCCAAACAAACTGGTGGCAGCGGTGGGATAAATCCTAACCCCGAGCCGCGAACAACTGGATGGCCGCGGTAGGATCGACCCTTCAGCCAACGCCAGTCGCCGGCATCTCGTTCGCGACCAACTGGATGGCCGCGGTGAGATCAACCCTTCAGTCAACGCCAGTCATCGGCATCTGGTTCGCGATCAACTGGATGGCCGTGGTGAGATGGAGCCTGCAGCCAACGCCAGTCACCAACAACTGATTCACGAGCGACTGGATTAAGCGGCAAGATGGAGCCTGCAGCCAACGCCAATCGCCAACTGGTTCGCGAGCGGCTGGATGAACCCAGCGCATCATGACTGCACGGTACAGGGTGAG